>NW_022196912.1:12016299-12017442 GCF_008632895.1 Mastomys coucha | reverse complement strand
CCAGAGACTATGAAAGCTAGAAGATCCTGGGCTGATGTCATACAGACTCTAAGAGAACACAAATGCCAACCTAGACTATTATACCCAGCAAAACTCTCAATCACCATAGATGGAGAAACCAAAGTTGTCCGTGACAAAACCAAATTCACACAATATATCTCCACAAATCCAGACCTTCAAAGAGTAATAAATGGAAACTCCAACACAAGAAAGGGAACTACATCCCTGGAAAAGCAAAAATGTAATCTTCCAACAAAACTAAAAGAAGATAGACACATGAATGGTACGCCAGCTCTAACTACAAAAATTACAGGAAACAACAACTACTTTTCCTTAATACCTATTAATATCAATGGACTCAATTCTCCAATAAAAAGACAGAGACTTTCAGATTGGACCCAACATTTTGCTGCATATAGGAAACCCACCTCAGTGACAAAGACAGACACTACCTCAGAATAAAAGGTTGGAAAACAATTTTCCAAGCCAATGGCCCCAAGAAAAAAGCTGGAGTAGCCATTCTAATATCAAATAAAATTGACTTTCACCCTAAAGTGATCAAAAAATATAAGGAGCGACACTTCATATTCATCAAAGATAAGATCTACCAAAATGAACTCTCAATTCTGAACCTCTATGCTCCAAATACAAGGGCATCTACATTCATAAAAGAAACGTTACTAAAGCTCAAAGCACACATTACACAGCACACAATAGTAGCGGGAGATTTCAATACCCCACTCTGCAGTGGACAGATCATGGAAACAGAAACTAACCAAGGACACAGTGAGACTAACAGAAACTATGAAACAGGTGGATTTAATAGATATCTATAGAACTTTTTATCCTAAAACAAATGGATATACCTTCTCCTCAGCACCTCATGTTACCTTCTCCAAAACTGACCATATAATTGGTCACACATCAGTCCTCAACAGATACAAGGAGATTGAAATAATTCCTTGTATCCTATCAGATGACCATGGACTAAGGCTGCTCCTCAATAACAACATAAACAATAGAATGCCATATACACGTGGAAGCTTAACAACACTCTACTCAATGATAACTTGGACAAGGAAGGAATAAAGAAAGAAATTAAAGACTTTCTACAGTTTAATGAAAATGAAGCCACAACATACC
>NW_022196912.1:12010841-12011173 GCF_008632895.1 Mastomys coucha | reverse complement strand
TCTCCATCTATGGTAATTGAGAGTTTTGCTGGGTATAGTAGTCTGGGTTGGCATTTGTGTTCTTGTAGAGTCTGTATGACATTTGCCCAGGACCTTCTAGCTTTCATAGTCTCTGGTGAGAAGTCTGCCATAATTCTGATAGGCCTGCCTTTATATGTTACTTGCCTTTTTTCCATACTGCTTTTAAAATTCTTTCCTTGTTTAGTACATTTGGTGTTTTGATTATTATGTGACGGGAGGAATTTCTTTTATGGTTCAGTCTACTTGGAGTTCTGTATGCTTCTTATATGTTCATGGGCATCTCTTTCTTTAGGTTAGGGAAGTTTTCTTCT
>NW_022196912.1:11995007-12010593 GCF_008632895.1 Mastomys coucha | reverse complement strand
TCTTTCTTAAGGTCCTGTATTATCATCATGATAAGTGATTTTATATCTGAATCTTGTGTTTCCAGTGTTATGGTGTGTCCAGGACTTGTTATGGTAGGAGAATTGGGTTCTGATGATGGCAAGTGACCTTGTTTTGTGTTGTTTATTTCCTTAAGCTTGCCCCCAGCCATCTGGTTAACTCTAGTGCTACCTGTCCTTGCTAAATCTGACTGGAGCCTGTCCTTCCTGTGATCCTGTTTGTGTCAAAACTCCTCAGAGTCAAGTTGTCTCTGTGATCCTGTGATACCGGGTTCCTGGGATCCTGGGCTTGTTAAATCACCTGGGAGTGTGGCTTTCTCTGTGTGTTGTGGGACTGGCTGCAGAGCTTGATAAGTATGTTAATATTCATAAGATTTGTTGATAAGTGTCTTGAATGGAATTTATCAGTTTATCTCTATACATTTGATTTTACTAATGTTAATATCAATATGTCTTTTATTAAATTTATTAATAATTATTTACTACTGCAATACTTGTCTATTTTTACACTGAGCTTTTGAAATTAAATTTAAAGAAACTGAAAACTCATTTATGAATACTAGTAGTATGGCTTTGGACTTGCTGTAAAGAGAGGGGTTTCTAATTCAGTGCTATGGGGATGCCAAGTGAAAAATGGAAGCCTTTGTGATGTCTGAAACTCAAATTCCACTTCCTGTTTATCTTCTGTTCCTTCCCCCTGAGAACTGTTAATACCTCTAAGTAGAGACCTTAGCTACCTGTGACCTAGCTTTCTTCTGCTCTCTCTAGTCATTCACCAAAGTATGTAGACTACATTATCCTCCCCTGACACAGCACTGTATCTTCAGTCAATTGCTATATCCCTGATTCAGTAAGCAGTTCCCTTAACAGAGGCTCCAAATACATCACTCTTTCCAGGATTCCTTGAGAATTTTGTCACAGTGTTCTCTTCACAGGCATTCTGAATTCATGATTTTACAGTAGTTACATGAATCTGTATATATATTCTTAGATAATGATATTTTTCATCATTTAAACACTGTTTCATATAACTCATTGCTCAGACTGCTGACCTAAGACTATGTCAACATGAAAATGTGTAATGTTTCTTTGCTTTTGCTTTGGTTTGTATGAGTTTAAATAATCTAGAAGATCAGGTCAGCCTAGATTTCCTATTACATTTATAGAAATTCAATTTTATGCTTTGTTTTTCCACAGCACCAAAAAATGATGGATAAAATTATCAATATTAATCTTTAGAATGACATTCTAATTATTTTATGCTGCTTGGTAATAAATTGCTGGGCCAGACAACTAAGCAATGTAAAGATTTCTTTTAATCAGCTAATCAACCAACCTGCAATAACCAGATATGTTTTAGAGGACAGAGACATTACAATCATATTTACAAGCATACATGATCTCAGAATGCCAAGCCATAATCATAATCTGCTGTATAGACAGTATTCTCAATTCCCTTGGTAGTTCTATAATGGAGATATATTTAGGAGAGATAATATTTTTAATGGAGTATTTCTCTACAGCAATCACATTCCTAACTTGTAGATTCAGAGGAGTCACCTCAGGTATTGTTATCTGATGTACATACATCTGTAAGTTCAACAGTGTCCACTGATAACTACATGAAGTGTGTTTTATAACCCTTAGCAGACAGCAGTACTATGACCCAAATAAAGTAATCTAGAGAGTTCTTGGAGCATTGAAGGAAATGTTTATGGCTTATTCCTTTGGTGTCTTTGCAAGTAATTGAGTAATGAACTGACCAGAGTTATTTTTTTTTCTCAATGAGCAGAGCTTTTATATATAATTAGTGAAAACAAGCATGGCATATTTATGAGACAATCAATTTTTACTGATTAGTGTATTTCTTTGCAATGGCTGAGATCTATGATAAGAATAGTTATTTTTTTATAACTCTTTCATTGGGGACCCTGTACTCAGTCCAATGGCTGCCTGTGAGCATCCAGCTCAGTACTTGTCAGGTTCTGGCAGAGCCTCTCAGGAGACATCTATATTAGGCTCCAGTCAGCATGCACTTCTTGACATCCACATTATTTGGGTGGGTTTGGTGAGTACACATGGAGAGACCCATGGTTCCAGCCATATATGTAGCAGAGAATGGCCTTGTTGGGCATCAATTGGAAGAGAGGCCTTTAGTCCTTTGAAGGCTTGATGCCCCAGTGTAGGGGAATGCCAGGGCAGGGAGGCGGGAGTGGGTGGGTAGGTGAGGGAACACCCTCTTAGAAGCAGAGGAAGAGATATCAGATAGATGGTTTCTGGGGGCAGGGAACCAGGAATAACATTTGAAATGTAAATAAAGAAAATATCAATTTAAAAAAGTTATTTTTGTCTTTACATCAGTAATTTTGTTACATGTGCAACTTAACGTATTTCTGTTCAATTAGTATTTTCTTCCTTCAGAAGGTCAATAAATTCTTCAGATCACAGCTAAAGACACTCAAAGAAAATAAATTAAAATTTTTCATTAAGTGGCTGGTAAGATGGCTCAGCAGTTAAGAGCACTAACTGCTCTTCTGGAGGTTGTGAGTTCAAATCCCAGCAACCACATGGTGCCTCACAACCATCCATAGTGAAAAACAAATAAAATCTTATGGGCCAGAGCAAGTGGGGCAGGAGCAAGCAGGGCCAGAACAAGAGGGAGAAGGAAAAAGGGGTGCAATAAAGTTTTAAAAAATTGCATTCTCTATTTCATTGATCATAATCTTCAAATTGAAAACAGAAGTCCCTTATGCTTTTGTCAAATCTTTTGGAACTATTTGAAAGCCCAAATTGAAGTTCATATAGTCAACAAATCAAAGTTAAAATGAACTGTCCAAACGTCTAGTGGATTGTGATGAGCAGCAGCACAATCTTTCATGTAAGTCAGTCAGCTTTTCCTGGCATGAGGCTCTGAAATGCCTCCAGTGCTTCCTGTTGTCCATCTGCTGTTTCTGGTAAATGGCAATCTTAATGCTCTCATTAGTAATTGTAGAACTTACATAAAATACACATCCTCATTTTGTGTAACTGATCATGATAATAAAAAACACCATATAAAGTTAATATACAATATATAAAGTTCACATACAGTTAGAAAACCTAATTAAATGTCTCTCTGTTATAATGAACATTAAACTATCTTAGTATGACAGACATGTGATATTTTGTCGGTACTGTATTGTTCTTTTGTTTCATCTGATGATCTCACATGGTGACAGTCCTTCATAAATCCTTTAGAGCTCCTGAGCACTCTGTTACTTCATGTGAATTGAAATTTAGTATTTTTTTAACATGATTATTGAGATATTCATACCAAGGTTTAAATGGTCTATTCTTAGATCATATCCTCCAAATAAATTTAGAGCATGTTAAATAATTGTAAGAAAAGCAATTAATATCAAAGAGGTAATGTTGTAAAAATAACTATATCAACAAAATTAATTTACATATTTAATACAATGCCTATAAAAACTATAATGTTATGTTTCACAGGTTTAGAAAAAATAGAAGAATTCATGTGACCATGATTAGCCAAAGCAAACTTAGGGCTTAAGTACATTGATAGGGTTATTTGGAATACCTGTCCACAAAACATACTATGCAGGTATAGTGATAAAGAAAGCTTGTTTCTGGCATTAAAAGTCTACAAATAGACCAATGGAATCAAATAGATGATATGAAAATAAAACAATAAAGCTATATTTAATTGATGATTGACAAAGGAGGCAAGACATACATTAGAAAATATAGTCTATTCTACTGCAGGAAAACTATCTACATGCATAGAAATTATATTAGATTCATACCATTTCTACTATACAAAGATTAAGCCAAAATTGATCAAATTCCTTAATTTAAAAATCAAAACACAGAACCTGTTAGAAGAAAGCATGGGGAATGCCCTTCAGGATATTCTAGTAAGGAAGCTTTTTTTTTTTTTGACAGTGACAACAGTGGTTTATTTATTTAATTTTTTCTTGTCATTGAAAATAGAATTTCCCCCTCACACAAGATATTAATATTACACTTTCTTCCGTCTTTAATTCCCCCAGTTCTTCCCTATATTCCCTCTAATCCAGACCCAACTCCTTTCTGTCTCTCATTAAAAGAAAAAGCAGACTTCTAAAGAATAATATAAAATAAGATAAAATAAAAACTAACACATCAGAATTGGACAAAACAAACAGAAGAAAAAGAGCCCAAGAGAAGGCACAAGAAACAGAGACTCCTTCATTTATACATCCAGGAATCCCATCAAAACATTAAACTGGAAGCCATAATATGTATGTGAAGAACCTGTAGGATAAAAAGAGAAAAGAAAGCAATAACGACAACAGCAACGACAACAACAACAGCAAAAGGCAAAAATCATGGCATGGCATGGCCTGGCCCTATGGGACAAGGAACCTCCAATAGCGCCACTGATTTAATTTTTCCTTTGGTCATTACTACTGCTAGGCACGTAGCCTATCCTTAAGAGTAGTTGGATTACACAGTGAGACTCCCATTGGAGGAAACTAAATTTTTATTTGCATGTGGTTATCAACTGGAGATTGCTTCAGTGTTAGGGATGGCAGCCTCTGCCCACTTATCTTTTCAGCTCTAGGACTCTTATGCACATCCCTGCAGGTCACATGGATGCTGCCTCGATCTCTGAGGGTTCATATGTGCTTCTTGCTGATTTAGAGAGCCTTGTTTTCTTGGTGTCCTCTGTCCCCTCTAGCTCTTATACCCTTTCCACTACTTTGTTCCCTATCCCCTGAGGGGAGGGATTTGATGGAGACGTCTCTCCCCGGATCTCTGACGGCTGAGCGTTCCAACAATCTTAAGTCAAATCTCACTCTGAAAAATGTCTGCTGTGACTTTCTGTATTGGCTCCCATTTACTGTAGAAGGAACCTTCCCTGATGGTGGCTGAGCAAGGCACTGATCTAGGACATAACCTTTTCAGGTAGATCTATCTGTCCCTTCTAGTCCCTTACTCTATGCCTAACTTTTGTGGTTCTGTGGATTGTATTCTTGATGTAACAGCTACTATCCATATACAAGTGAATACATATTCTCTTCCTGGGCTTGGGTTACCTTATTCAGGAAGATTTCTTTTTTTTTTTAAATTAGATTTTTTTTTTTATTTACAATATCTCCTTTCCAGTGTTCCCCTCAAAAAGAAAGAAAGAAAGAAAGAAAATAACATAAAACCCCCCAAATTAAAACAAACCCCTGTTCCCTCCCCCTCCCCCTGCTGGCCATCCCACCCCCTCCTGCTTACTGGCCCTGCCACTCCCCTTCACAGGGCCAAGGTCCTCTCCTCCCATTGATGACCGACTTGGCCATCCTCTGCTATACACATGCTGCTGGAGCAATGAGTTCCCCCAATGTGTATTCTTTGGTTGGAGTTTTAGTCCTTAGGATCTCTGAGGGTACTAGTTAGTTTTTTTTTTTTTAAACAAAACACCAATAACATAGAAACTAAATTAGAAAAATGAACAGATGGGAGTAAATGGAAATAGAAGTTTCCATACAGGAATCAACAGTCAACAGATCAAACCAACAACTCACAGAATAGAAGGAAATCTTTACCATCTATACTTTGTATGAGAGTTTAATATTTATAATTCCCCCCCAAAATGCAAAAATTAAATACCACTGAACAATCCTGATGAATAAGCAGGCAAGTGACCTGAATAGATAGAATACAAAAAACAAACAAACAAACAAAGACAAACTAAAACCAACCCAAAAACAGAAGGCATGAAAAGAAACACAAATGACCAATAACTATTTTCTATAAGTTTTCAATATCCCTACCCATCAGGAAATGCAAATTTAAAAAACAGCATTTAGATGCCTCATCTTGCCAGTCAGTATGGTTATCTTCTATAAGTGGCCCAGCCACCATGTGGTTGCTGAGATTTGAACTCAGGACCTTCAGAAGAGCAGTCAGTGCTCTTAACCTCTGAGCCATCTCTCCAGCCTGGCCAGCTTCTCAGTAATCACATTCCTGAAGACAATAGACACCCCTCCCCTGGCAGCCATCTATTGCCAACAGTTCCCTGGCCAGGAATAGGACTTCAAGACTTTCTCCTCCATCCATACTCAGATTTCCTCTGGTTTGTTGTTGTGTAAGTCATGTGTATAGTGATTGTGTCATGTCCAGTAGACAAGCACTACCTCTAGCTCTAACAATCTTTCTGCCTCCTCTTCCATGAAGATCCTTGAGCTTGGGAGGGCCATGGTATGCATGCTCCATTAAGAGCCACTGATTATTCTCTGATTGTTGACTGGTTGTATATTTCTGTACTAACCACTGTCTATTGAATTGTTTTTTCAGATGAAGGTTGAGAAATGGATGAAACAATGTACAAAAATATAACTTTATTATTTTGTCCATTTAGAAAAAAATAGTAAAAAGTTCTCTGTCATGCTTTGCCATTCTTTACTCGATTTAATCCTTCCTGTTTTATTATTCCTTATTTCCGTCTTCATACAATACATACATTAGTGGGCTTCAAGGCAGGGTTGAATATAACAAAACTTGATTGGTAAATTTAAAATCCTCATTTCCTTTCTTTCTTTCTATAATAGTTAAATCACATCCTTATAAAGATACCTTTTAGCACAAAAAAAAAATAGCCTAGTAAAATAAAATTACAATTAGTATTTTTATGTGATGTTTTAGAACCCCATCCCATATGCAGCTACCAAATCCAGACACTATTGCTGGTGTCAAGAAGTGCTTGCTGGCAGGAGCCTGGTATAGCCTTCTCCTGAGAAGCTCTACCATAGCCTGACCAATACAAATGTGGATGTTTGCAGTCAACCATCAGACTGAGCATAAGGACCCCAATGGAGGAGTTAGGGGAAGGACTGAAGGAGCTGACTGAAGGACAGTTGAAACCCGACGGGAAGAACAACAATATCAACCAACCAGACCCCCCCAGAGCTCCCAAAGAGTACACATGGCTCCAGCTGCACATGTAGCAGAGGATGTCCTTATCCAGCATCAATGGGAGGTGAGTCCCTTGGTCCTGTGAAGGCTAGATACCCAGCAGAGGAATGCTAGGGCAGTGAGGCAGGAGTAGGTGGGTGACAGAGCTCCCTCATAGAAGTAGTGGGGAGGGTTTGGGGATGGGGGTTTGTGGAGGGGAAAACAGGAAGGGGGATAGCATTTGAAATATAAATAAATACAATAACCAATAAAAAAGACATATTGTATAGTTTTACAAAAGACGTTTTTGTATATAATTTAAGCTGCTTGTAAAAAAAAAGGGAGACAAATCCACTTTAATAAAGACTTCATTCTGTGTTGAAATCTGTTAATTCATTAATAACTGAGACATCTATGAACTAGAAAAGACCACTCAAATGTATAGTCAGTTTAATTTATATTGTGTACAAGGTATCAAAAACCTTTTCTAAATTCACTACTTAAATATCTATGCAAATATGTATGTAAACATACACACATCACAAACATATACGTATACCACAAACATTGGTGTTCACATACTAATTTTAAAAGAAACCCAAAATCATTCTAGCAAGTCTAATTAATAGTGAGTCTAAATTAATCCCCAATAATTTCCACATCTGTCACCAATTGCTCACAAAATATTTCCTTAGGTAGTTCAATGAGTTTTTCACAATACAATTATTTTATCTTTTTAACTAAGTCACTTATTTACATTAAATGCTGCCCATGCTCCTGCCCCCACCCACAGAGACCCTTTCCCATCCCCTTCTCCTTCTCCTTCAAAAGGGTGGGATACCCCTGAATATAACCCCACCCTGGTTCATCAAGTGTCTGTCAGAGTAGGTGCATGCTTTCTCATTGAGGCCAGGCAAATACCACAGTCTGGCTACAGCTTTAGGGAGAGCCTCTGCTTCAGTTGTTTGGAGGTCCACGTGGAGACTAAGCTACACATTTGCTACACATTTGCTGGGGGCCTAGTTCAAGCCTTTGTATTCTTTGGTTGGTGGCACAGACTCTGAGAGCTCCCATAGGTCCAGGTTAGTTTATTCTGTTGGTCCTGTTATGGGCTTCCCATCCCCTTCAGGACCTTTGGTCTTTTCCTCTAATTCTTCCATAAGAGTCCCTGACCTCTGTCCAGTGTTTGGCTGCAAGAATCTGCACCTTTTTCAGTCAGCTTTTGGGTAGAGCCTCTTAGGAGACAGTTACGCTAGTCTTCTGTCTGCAAGTAGGGAGTGGTATTTGCCATTTACTGGGTTTCAAGTTGGGTTGGTTATTCATTGGCTTCAGTCTCTTTTCCATCTATGTCCCTACATTTCCTTTAGATGGGACAAATCTGAGGTCTAAAGTTTTATGGGTAGGTTGATGTCTTTGTCTCTCTACTGGGGTTCCTGTCTGGATACAGGAGATGGCCTCATCAGGTTCTATGCCCCTACTGTTAGGGATCTTAATGAGGATCATCATCATTGATTTCTGAGAAACTAAACATCTCAAGTCTCTGGAACTTCCTAAAGATTTCCCCAAATCCCCATCCCAGGGAGCTGCAGATTCCCATTCCTTCTCCTGGCCCTCTGGGTCTCTGTCCTATTTCTCCAAACACCTGATCCTGCCCCTTTATTCCTCTACTCTATTTTCTCATACCTATTTAACTCCCTCTCTCTGCCTGCTATGACAATTTGTTCCCCCTTCTAAGTGTGATTCAAGTATCTTCACTTGGACGTTCCTTCTTGATTAACTTCTTTGGATTTGTGGGATATATCATGGGTATTCTGTACTTTATGGATAACATCCTCTTATCAGTGAGTACATACCATATATGTCATTTGGGGTTTTGATTACCTCACTCAGGGTGATATTTTCTAGTTCCATCCATTTTCCTGTGAAAATCATGATGCCTTTGTTTTTAATCATTGAATAGTATTCCATTGCATAAATTAACCACATTTTATGCATTTACTTTTTGGTTGAGGGACATCTGGGTTGTTTCAAGTTCATGCTTATTGAAAATAGAGCTGCTATGAACATAATGGAGCATGTGTCCTTGTGGTATGGTAGGCCATCTTTTAGGTGTATGCCCAGGAGCAATATAGCTAGGTCTTCAAGTAGAACTATTTCTAATTTTTGAGAAACTACCAGATTGATTTCCAGAGTGTTGTACAAATTTGCAACCCATCCAACAATGAAGGAGTGTTCACATCCTTCATGTGAACACTCCTTACTCCACATCCTTACTAGCATGTACTGTCTTTTGAGATTTTTGTCTTGGCTATCCTGATTGGTATAAGGTGGAATCTCAGGTTTGTTTTGAATTGCATTTCCTTGATGATTTTCTTGATGTCATTTCTAAAAGTGTTTTTCAGCCTTTGTTGAAAATTATCTGTTTAGCCATGTACCCAATTTTTAAATTAGGTTGCTTGGTGTTTTGGAGTCTAACTTTTTAAATTATTTATATATTTTGGATATTAGCACTCTGTAAGATGGAGGTTGGTGAAGATCTTTTCCCAATCTGTAGGTTGCCATTTTGTCTTATTGACAGTATGTTTTGCCTTACAGAAGATTTTCAGTTTCATGGGGTCCAATTTGCCAATTGTTGCTCTTAGAGCCTGAGTAATTAGTGTTCTGTTCAGGAAATTGTCTCTTATACCAATGCATTTAAGGCTGTTTCCTATTTACTCTTCTGTGAGATTTAGTATATCTTGAGAGCATGGGAGATCTTTACATCATCTGATGTATTTTCAATTTCTTTATTTGGGGGCTTAAAATGCTTGTTATAGAGATATTTCATTTGCTTGGTTGGAGTTATACCTTGATTTTTTTATATTATTTGTGGCTATCATGAAGAATATTGCTTCCCTAGTTTCTTTCTCTGCCCATTTACCATTTGTATAAAGGATGGCTACTGATTTGTTTGAGTTGATTTTATATGTAGCAACTTTGCTAAAGTTCTTTATCAGCTGTAGGAATTATCTGGTAAAGTTTATTTCTTTATTCTACTTTTTTTCATATTTTCATAAAACAAATATTTTCCTCACCTAGTTTATTTCATTTCTATAGTAATTCTGTGATCAATTCAATATCTTATGTCTAGAAGGATTCAAAGTGACTAATACCTAAAAAAAAATAGAAAGAATCTTCCCAATCTCCTTCATCTCCCCAAAATACACATATCCTATCTGCTCACCTTCCCTTCTATTATTTGTAGCTCTGTTATTATTTGTTGACATTTCATTCAGCTCATTGAAAAACAACTATAGGGATTGAATATTTCTTAGAATTTTCTGAACAATTTGGCTAATTTACATAATGTGTTTTGTGAAAATTATACAAATTATGTAACATATTAACTTGTCCTCTGTATGTCTTATATTTAACTTTGGCATTATGCATTGTACCTTGAGTACAAACTACTACAAAGGAATGATATAGAACAGCATGCTGTAGTTGATCTTGTACTTTCATTAGGGAGATGAGATCACATGCTTGATCATTCCAGGTAGGAACAAAACATAAACTATTGAAGTCCAACTTGGGAAGCTAATGAGTTTGCTGGGCTAATTTGGGGAGAACAGAGAAGCAGATTTGGGGGATATATGAAAACCAAAACATCTATGACACTGAAATGTCTCATGCCAGTATAGATGACAACTTCCCCATATGGAGTCCCCTCTTTAGTTAGCCCTCCACAGTCTATGGCCTCCTGGAATTATAAGGCCATGTACACCTAAAGAAAACTTACATACAATTGCAGGAAGCTATATTATGGAATAGCTGAGCTCTCAAGTCAGGGTTTGATGATTCTTCTTATCCACTCTTTCTGTCATGAATTGCTGGCAGGACCAAGAGAGAGGGTAGCTTTGACTGTTATAGCTCCTTCTGATGGTGGTAGTAATGATGACTGTTATGCTCACGGGATGGTATACTAAGAGTAGCAAGACTACTGCATTGTGAATAAGATAACAGAGATCTGCTCTTTTGTTGTTTGAAATATCACTCTACAGTGTTGATGAAAACTCTTCAAAATTACACACACACACACACACACACACACTTATGCTTGGTCTCCACAAAAAATTATTGGAAGAATTTGGACACCTGGGATGTTTGATATATGAGTTTGGTGGTGACTGTGGGATCTAGCTCCTCTCTCTCTTTCTGCACTGATTCATCATATGACCATTTGCTTCTCAACTCACTTCATAATTGATGTGCCACCTTCACCAGAGGCCAAGATCACAGGGCCATCTATTTTAAGTCTTTCAACTGTAAAAACCATGAACTAGGAAAACCTCCCTATTTTCTTAACTAGCCTATGTCAGGCACTTTCTTGTTGTAACACACCACTAAGAAGATCATGGAACATCTCTGGGCATCATTTCCCTGATTTGTAAAATGTTAAAGTTAGAATACATACCTGTCAAATACCCCTTTAAGCTTTAAATCAAATGACTGATGCAGTCACCTTTGAGATCTGTAAAATATGAGACATATCTAGCATGTTCACTATTAATGTCCTGGTTGCTTGATATGTTGAACAGTATATTTATTCATTTACTTGATCAATTTTCATCATGTGTAAGCCACTCATTAAGGCACCCACAGTAAATAAATTAGCATTTCTATTTCACATGGATTTTCCAACAAGAAGATACAGATAAATAATATAACATCTCAGCATTTATTAGTGCTGGAAAGAGAATAAAGCAAAGTGGGGAATTATGAATTCCAGAGTGGGTTGTGCAAGTTTCAGTGTTCCTGCAAGTGCAAGTCTTTCCACACAGATACTGGGAAAGATAATGTTTCCAGAGTAGTAAGATTCAGTTTAATTCCTGACATTTTAGTCACACAGCTAATCAGATAAGAACCAGACTGGCTAGCCATACAAATAACATCAGAGGAGCAACAGGGAACAAGAGAAGCAAGGGCTTTCTTGGCCATTGTCACCAGACTTGCCTTGATGCTATGTTTAGGTGACTGGCTACAAGGAAGATAAATATCTCATATGGTCACATTATAAGTCTGACTATTCTATTTCCTTCCATAATTGAGGACTTTTGTGATTTCCTATGACAACCCAGCAGAATGAAAACAGGTGTTGCCTTAAAGTTAAGTGATTAACCATAATTCCACCAGCAACCTGCACTTGTCTGTGCTAGGGAATATGCACATTCTCACATTTGAGGGCGAGCAATGTTCTGCTTGCCACAAAGCCTAAAGAAAGATGAGTAGGGAGTTGAAGAGAGGAGCTTAAAAGGCAGGGAAAGAGCCATGAGTTTTTATCTAGCACAGTCTCCAGGAAGAGAAACTGGCTCAGAGCAGTGCAAACACTCTAGTATAACACATAAAAAGCTTATTATGATAGAGATCATGATGGTTCTCCATGACCAAAAGCAATATCCCTCAGCCCAACTCCTCAGCTCATTTTCAAACAATAAATAATCTCCAAATATTAAATTCAGATACCTAGAAATTATGATAATGACTTGTCTGATAGTGACATAATCACATGAAAGAATATCCCCACCACTGTGGGTTTCCATGCTGCCTTGCACACCAATCTTCTATAAAACAGATAAGTCCTGGATATGTTTAGTCAAGGAATTTTGTTTTACAGTTTTGAGCCCAGGATTGAATGCTGAAACAAAGATACTGTCTTAGGGTGTCTGTTGCTGAGAGAAGCACCATGACCAAAATGCAAATTGGGAACTAAAGGGTTTCTTCAGCTTATATTTCCAAGTTGCTGTTCACCACCAAATGAAGTTAGGACAGAAACTCAAACAAGGCAGGATTCTGGACGCAGGAGCTGATACAGAGGCCATGGAGGAATGCTGTTTTCTGACTTGCTCCTCATGGCTTGTTCAACATGCTTTCTTATAGAACTCAGGAACACCAGCCCAGAGATGAGACAACACATAATGGGCTTGACTCTCCCTTATTGATTACTACCTAAGACAATAACTTACAGCTTGATCTCACAGAGGCGTTTCCTTAAATGAAGGTCCTCTCTCTCTGATGACTCTAGCTTGTGTCAATTTGACACACCAAGCCAGTCAGTACTGATACACTCTAAAAACATCATAATACTACGACCAAGTAGTTTGGTGGGAAGAGGGACTATGCACTTTTCCTCATACTAAATATAATAAGACTGAGTCCAGACAGGTAGTGGTGGTGTACACCTTTAATCCCAGCACTTGGAAGGCAGAGTCAGGTGGAAGGACAGCCAGGGCTACACAGAGAAACTCTGTCTCGAAACAAAAAACAAAGCAAAAAAATAAGACTGAGTTCAATAGTATTTTTCTATGTAAACGTCAAAAAAGAGAAAGTAAAGTACAGTTGAAATCAAATACAAATCAAGGAGAAAATTTTTGGGCACAAACATGCTTTACTTACTGAGCTTTGAAGTCTTACAGTGCCAACAGTAAAAATCTACACTTGTATTGACTGTGAACTCAACTGTTAAAGGAACAAAGTTTATTAATTTAATTTTTTAAAAAATGTTTTGGACAAATGATCCCACCTCTTTTTAAAAAGATTCTAATTAAACACTTCAATTAACCCATCTAGAATACAAAAGACTATTATAACCTTAGATGTTAGCACTTGATTTGATCTGATTTTTTTATTATCCAAGTATTTTAAAATTATGATATTTAATTTTTGCCACTTTCATAATTTTAATGTCTTCAATTTTTTTCAGTGTATGTTAGGAAAAGGAAAAAAGATTAAAGGATTTCCATTCTTTGAAGGGCCCTTGAAGTTTATGAGGTATTTTTGTTATTTAATTTTTATCATCTGTACTTCATGTTTCTAGGTCCACATTCCAACCCAATGGTTTGAATAGAGATACTGTGCATTTTATTGAAGAGCTGTTTTATAGGTCTTGGGTAATTAAACAAAAAATAGTGTACTAAGCTTAGCATGTCATCTTCCAAGGCTGATAGGAAGGCCCCAGAGCATCTCTAATAATACAGGCTCTTAGCATTCTTTGGGTTTGCCCACCCTAACTAGGACTGTATTGTTGAAGAAATAACATACCTTGGATGTATGACAATGAGATAGCAAGCTGGATCTGAACTAGGATCAGTCCTACTGGCTAACGTTTACAGAGGAAGGAGGTGCTATTCAGGCTACTGGAGGAGAAATGTTATCAATGGTCTTACCCATCTGTGTGAACCTTTCAATCTATGAGACCACCTTGCCAGAAACAATGTGCTCATGTAGGTAATAGAGGTACTGATTATGGTAAAGATAGACAACTGTTCTCTGATTGGATTTGATACATATTTTACAGAAGAAAATACAGATCTGTAACTACAAACTTGGTCAAATATTGTGTTGACAGAGGTCACATGCCCTAGCAGGAGAAACTCAATTTTGTTTAGCTGAATTGGCAGCAGATCAAACTGCCTTCTAAACATTTGTTTATACCTGGTATAAAGGCTACACATAGACTTAACCAGAAAACCCTTCTTTTTTAGTGAACAGCTGTGAATCTGAGGTTTATAGTTGCATAAGATCTAGGGTTTATGGCTGAGAATAAGTGATAGATGAGTGCTTAAGTCTAAATGCAGCATTTCTACCATCCTTTCTAAGGATCAGTGAATATTGTGGGAGAAAGTGCAGGGTATTGCAAGAGTTAGAACATAAGGAGTTAGGTTCTGAGATAAGCATAAGACAAAGAAGCTGTTGTAATCACAAACACTAACACAGAAGTCAACAATAGACCTGCATAAGAATGACCCCAACAAAAGCCAGTTTAAACTGTTAACTAATAAAAGATTCAAGAATGGGGAATTATTGCCTTCCATCGTATACACACTAATGAACCCCACAGAGTCCAAAGCATATTTCTAATCCAACAGCCACAAAGATGACCTAGTGTAAATCAACTGAGTCACAAATCAAATTGAAAACCCATTTATTTTGGGAAAGATACTGGTAGGAATGAGGAATGTTTATAGGCATGGTAGGTAATTGAGAGTTCAAGTGAGTGTATAATTGTCCTATATTATATAGATGTATGAAATTTTCAATAGTAAAAATGGATAGAAATACAAAAAGAAAAAAGAAAAAAGAGCACTCTAGTATATCTGCTCTGAGAAATGTAACTATATCAAGTAAAATTATAAGTAATTACCTTGATGACTAAGCTGTTATTAAAGAATGTTTAGATGTGTATCCAAAGAATACAGTTCCCAACCAGTAGAGTTTATTTATGAAGTAACTGTCCATCATCCAGAGACATGGTAGAAAATTAATGAAGGAGATCTTCAAAGTCTTTCTAACTTTTAAAACTATGTGATCCCATATCATTGTGCATTTTTTTAAATATATCAGTTTCCTTTTTTTTTATTAGATATTTTCTTTATTTACATATAAATTTATCCATTCCCAGTTTCCCCTCCAAAAAAACAAACAAACAAACAAAAACAACAAAAACAAACCCCTGTTGCCTCTCCCCTCCCCATGCCTGCCACCCACCCTCTCCCACTTATTGGCCCTGGCATTCACCTACATTGGGGCACAGAACCTTCACAGGGCCGAGCTCCTCTCCTCTTATTGATGATCGAATTTGCAATCCTCTACTATACACATGCTG
>NW_022196912.1:11988697-11994309 GCF_008632895.1 Mastomys coucha | reverse complement strand
TAGCTGAGTAGTACTCCGTTTGTAGATGTACCACAATTTCTGTATCCACTCCTCTGTTGAGGGACATCAGGGAAAGTTTCCAGGTTCTGGCTATTATAAATAAGGCTGCTATGAACATGGTGGAGCATGTGTCCTTGTTACATGTTGCAGTATTTTTTGGGTATATGCCCAGGAGTGTTATAGCCAGGTCCTCCGGTAATACTATGTCCAATTTCCGGAGGAACCACCAAACTGATTTCCAGAGTGGTTGTATCAGTTTGCATCATTGTGCATTAAAACTTGAACATCTCAATATCTTACTGACATTTTGCATGCTGAAAAAGAATGATGCAATTTTAACATAATAATATTCAAACAAATTCTTTCATTTTTGAGGAAGTATTTTCTATAAAAATATAGGTGTTTAACAGATAATCTATTGAGTTTCTTTAAGGCATTTCTTCATTTTTTTAATTTAGTTTTTAACAAGGTATCACTACTAAGGCTTAATTGGTCTAGAACTCAGTATGTAGACTTGGCTTGCCCCAAACTTGCAGAGATCTCCCTACCTCTCCCTCCTTAGTGTTGGTGTTAAAAACATGCGCTTTTACACCTGGCCATATTTTCATATTTATTTATTGTTATTAACACTCTGCCTTCCTTCCTTCTCATAATACTCTCTCTTGCTATTTTGAATCTTCTCTACTGGTAACCTCTCATCTGCTGCCATGTTGCTTGGATTTTGTCACCCTCCTGCCTCAAAAACTCCTTCTCTCATGAACCCCTTCAAATTTCATTTACTATACACACACATATATCTATGTTTACAAAAATTAAGACCCACTACACGGTTGATTATCTGCTGTGGAGCTGATGACTGGATGGTTGCTTATCTTCTGTGGAGCTGATGACTGGATGGTTGCGTATCTGCTGTGGAGCTGATGACTGGATGGTTGCATATCTGCTGTGGAGCTGATGACTGGATGGTTGCGTATCTGCTGTGGAGCTGATGACTGGATGGTTGCGTATCTGCTGTGGAGCTGATGACTGGATGGTTGCGTATCTGCTGTGGAGCTGATGACTGGATGGTTGCGTATCTGCTGTGGAGCTGATGACTGGATGGTTGCGTATCTGCTGTGGAGCTGATGACTGGATGGTTGCGTATCTGCTGTGGAGCTGATGACTGGATGGTTGCGTATCTGCTGTGGAGCTGATGACTGGATGGTTACTTATCTGCTATGGAGCTGATGACTGGATGGTTGCGTATCTGCCGTGGAGCTGATGACTGGATGGTTGCGTATCTGCTGTGGAGCTGATGACTGGATGGTTGCGTATCTGCCGTGGAGCTGATGACTGGATGGTTGGGTATCTGCTGTGGAGCTGATGACTGGATAGTTGCATAACTGCTGTGGAGCTGATGACTGGATGGTTGTGTATCTGCTGTGGAGCTGATGACTGGATGGTTGCGTATCTGCTGTGGAGCTGATGACTGGATGGTTGCGTATCTGCTGTGGAGCTGATGACTGGATGGTTGCGTATCTGCTGTGGAGCTGATGACTAGAAGTCATTACAAGCTGAGCTTTTCCCTCTGCTTTCCACTCTCCTCCCCTGAAAACCTGCTGATATACATGCCGCCTTTCTTAGGATTTTTTTTATTTTAAACATTAATATAATTGTCTTTAAGCTTTAACAAATTAAAAATTAGTCACTGCATATCGAAGAAAATATTAATATTTGTTTCCCTAAGCTTCATTTATGTGTTTAACATAATTCCATGTTCCATCTGTTTTCCTGTTGATAGGATAACTTCTTTTTTCTCTTAAGAAGAATAAAATTCCATTGTACATATATATCACATTTTCTTTATTCATTCATCTACTGATAGACTTTTTATCTGGGATTACATCTTGACTGTTGTGATGAATACTGCAGCAACGAATGAATATCTAAGTATCTGTAAGATTTATCATCCTTTGGGTATATTCTCATGAAAACTATAGCTGGATCATATTGTAGTTTTGTTTTAGAAATTTCTCTCCTGATTTCTATTTTGTTACACAAGTTTCGATTCCTATTATCCACCTTAGGCTACACAAATGTGTGTAAAGATAAGTAATCTGGGATGTAAAGTAAATAAGTTAAGGAAGAAAAAGAAAAGAAAAAAGAAAAGGAAAAAATTCAATTGGCAATATTTCACAAGAAGTAAATTCAACTCCTATATAAAAATCAAATGGAAAGAAACCCTAGAACAAAGTTTCAGTGACATATGAAACAATGTAAGTCTAATAGATGAAACAGCAAATCCTGTTCATATTTTGTTTAACTAGACATTCAATCCTCACTAATACATTTGTCTGAGTTGTGTATTGCTTTTTGCCTCAGAAAGAAAATTTTTGGCTTTCTATTATCCAGTTAAAGAAGAACACGGTTGGTGTGGCATGGTTCTAATAATGTCTTATACTAGAAGTTTGGTTATATGTCATTTTACTTCCTTTACTACAAAACAACAAATCAACATTCTAGATAATTACAACCTCATTACATTTTATATTCTCATCTTTATTTTACTAAATTGGCTTAAGTGGCACTATATTTTTTTTCTTATTTTTTATTAGATATTTTCTTTATTTACATGTCATATGATTTCTCCTTTCCCAGTTTACCATCCAAAAAACCAAAAAACCAAAAACAAAAAACAACAAGAACAAACCCGTTTCCTCTCCCCGCCCCCTGCTTCCCACCCTCCCTTCTCCAGCTTACTGGCTCTGGTATTCCCCTACACTGGGGCACAGAACCTTCACAGGGCCAAGGGCCTCTCCTCCCATTGATGACTATCTTTTAATTGCTTATGAAATTCAGTTTTGTCAAAGAATAATGAATATGTATGAGGCTCAAGTGGAAGTTTTTGCTGCTTTTCCTGTCTTATCGTCCACCTTGCTTCCCCTTGTTATAGTTAACTCTTTTCAGTAGTTACCATCATTCCATTGTCTTCTAAGGTTACATTTTCTAATTTGGATAAGTACAAACCCCATACTCCTTCCTTTAGGTGGTGTATAGGATTTGCTTTTTTTAAATCAGACATTTAGGTATTTATTGTTTCTTCTTCCTGAGTTATGCAATGATAGACTTGAGAACTGAATAATTATTTTCACACACATGATCCACTAAGTTATTTATCTCCTTGAAGCAATAAGAGCAGCCAATATATAGTAGCCATTTACAGTATAAAGATAAAGAATATTAATTAAGTTTTTAATCTGTCACTGACATCTACAGGAACACATGTGAAATCCACAAGAGAAATCAAAACAAATTCAAAGGCAGTGCTTGAAAGTTTAGGGTCTGTTGTGAGTTATTTTATGTATCCCCAAAATACACATTGATAAATAGAAGCAGCTCACTGAGTTTCTGTGAAGGCTGAGGTTAGAACACACCAATTGGTTGTTCAGTGTCAAATGATATGTCCTCAATAATGATATACAAGTAACATTGTACTGATTGGATAAATTATATTTAAGAATACATATAAACACATGTATAAAAATGTAAGAACATTTGGTGAAAAAAGAGGTCATGAATTTGAAGGAGAGCAGGAAGAGGTACAGGAAAGGGTTTAGATAGGGGAAATACTAGGACATATTTTTGTAATTTAATTATAATCTCAAAAACAAACAAACAAAAAACTAAAAGAGAAAAATCGCTGACTACCCTCAACAGTAGATTAAGCATTTCAGGCCAATCAAATTGTTACCTTTTTTTTTTTTCACTTCCAAACTTAAATTCCAGCAGTCTTAATACCAATTCTAGATCCAAGATGTGTTCGCATGATTTTTATATGTCTTCCTGTGGTAATTTGTTCAGAGTAACCCTTCTAGTTTCATATGTTTGAATGCTTCATCTCAAATAGGTAGAACTGTTTTGGAACAATTACTGGGTGTGGCCTTGTTGGAGTAGTGTGGCCTTGTTGAAGGAAGTGTGTCACTCAAGATAGCTTTGAGGTTTCAAACACCCACTGCAGGGAAGTCTACTGTGTACAATTCAGGATGTAATGAATTCAACTACTGTTCCAGAACTACAACTATCTAGTTCCCTCCATGAATATCATGAAGTAACCCTCTGAAATTGTAAGCCAGCCCATAATTAAATGCTTTGTTTATAAGAATTGCCTTGCTCAGGGTGTCTTCACAGCAATAGAACAGTAACTAACACACTCCCCAAATGAATTCTCCTACACATCTGAGAGCTAGCATTACTTTCAAATTTTCTTCTGTTTATCTTATCAACAGAATTAATTATTCTTACAAAATCAAATTTTAAAAAGTTGTGAAAATAATACTGGATTCTATTTTGAGTAAACAGAGCCCTTTAATATACTAACATCCTTTAATTAAGGATTATTCCAAAAATGCTAGGAAGCTATAAGTGCTGATGACATTTTAGAGGACATGTTTAATAAGCTCACAAACTCATTACCAGATGTCCCAGCTTGCTTAATTCCCAATTTAACATGACCTATACTTACCTGAGGGAGAAGTTAACATGATCTCTGACAAGACACCTGTTCAATGTGATGAAACTTTCCCTGGGGATTCTCTACACACATCTACTTATACCAGATAGAGAGCCAATGACAGACCAAAACTACAAACACTACAAAAAAGTCCCACTTGGTGAACCAATGCATGTGTTTGTGTGTTACTTGTAGGAATATGCACAAGGGACTACTTACAGGAACAGAAGTGACTCAAAGACACCTGCATCACCCCAGCATGGGTGACAGCTCACAGGATCTGGGGACCTGAAGGAGACTGTCCAGTCTTTAGCCAACTCAAGAGGTTGGAGAGTGTCCTTTCCAGGTGCTTCAGTTGAACTAACCCTCGTCAGGCAACTTGTCTGCTTCTGATTTGTCCAGGCAGCTGATCTGGTGTCAGAGTCTTATTTGCAGCTTGACTGGTCTGAGAGAGTCTCAACTTTAATTGCTTACTTTGCCAGAGTTGGGGACTAGTGAATCTGAGAATCTCATCAGTCTCTGGGACTTCCTGAAGTTATTTTGAGTCCTTTGCCTTTCTGCTTAAGGAACTTCTCTGTGGGATGCAATCTTTTTTTTTCCCTAACCCCCCTTTTTTTATGTGGGATGCAATCTTCACAATATCAGAAGATACTGTGCTATAACAGAAACAACATGATCTAAATTTTCTCCGGTTCAATCCATTAAGGTGGGAAGACATGGTGAGGAGAATAGCTCTAGACTTATGGAAGGAAAATAAGGGTGTAATCACACTGTATCTACAGCTAAGAAACAGAGAATGATGAATGTGCATCTTCAGTCTACCTTTTTTTTTCCTGATTGAGTCCAAGACCAGGACATGCTGGATGATGTAACCCAGTTTTATGCTGAGTCTTCCTTGATTGCACTTTCCTGAAAACTCCCTCACCGACATATGTAGAGCTCTCTCCCAGTTTGTTTCAAATCTAGTCCTGTTGACAATGAAGAATAACAATCCCATAATCTTAAGTAAACTGACAAGAAATTGAAAATTTAAAAATAATTACATTATTTCATTACTGGTAGGATTGCAAACTGGTACAACCACTCTGGAAATCAGTTTGGCGGTTCCTCCGGAAATTGGACA
>NW_022196912.1:11923220-11988017 GCF_008632895.1 Mastomys coucha | reverse complement strand
GGTTTGCAGCCCGTTAGGACGAACAACAATATGAAAAAAAATAATTACAGATATTTTCCTAAAAGTGATAAAAGAAAGAAAGAAAAAACCCACAGTGACAAACTATCTATAACTTCTTAACCTACTCTCAGTAAAATGAATTCAACCAGGACTTGAAAGTTTGACACAAAAGCCTGACCTGCTTCTGTAATGCAATTCTGTGGAAAGAGGCCTTTCACCTGTGAGGTGTGTGCTTTGTAGCCACTGAGTTCTAGACAATGAGCTCACGACTGCTTACCAAAAGCTTTATACAAAACAAGCTGGGCTATGGGTGCTTTGGATTGCTGATGCAAACTGTTAAGCACCAATAATACTGTATTGAGTGAGCAACAAGAACTCCTAACCTTGGCTAAATCACTCTTAGAAACAGTTGAGATGAGTTCTCAAGTACCAACCAAAGATGCAGGGTAAGAACAGTGCACTCACCATGCTTAGGGAGGTCAGATTCAGCTGACATAGGAGTTATTGTTAACTTGGTACCTCGTTGGTGTTTGTATGGCATGCTGGTTCCCATTCCTCTTTAAAAAGGGGCACAGAGAGTATATTAATATTCAAGAAACAGTGAACCAAAATGTATCCTTGGTACAGCACTGGTGGGCAGAGTAATGAAGAAAATTACAAATAAGGTACTCTTGATTATCACAGATCACTAAATTCCAACTACAACTTGGCTTTGTTTTTAGTTAGTGTGTTCTGAGCTCTTCTCTTATCATTGACTATCTACATCCAATCACTTGTATTTTATGTGTATGAGAGTTGTGCCTACATGTAATAATGTGTACCACATGTATACCTGGTGCCCATCAATATCAGAAGAGGGCTTGAGAATGCTCCAGAATTGACATTACGGATGGTTGTGAACATACACGTGGGCACTGGAAACTGAACCCAGGTCTTCTGTAGGAAGTATGAGTAGTCTTAACCACTGAGCCATCTCTCCAGTTCCCAATCATTGTCATATTTGAGTGATAGTCATGAGATAATTTTAAAGACACTATAAGAAAAATTTAAATAGTTATCATGTTAATCACAATTCCCATTTAACTATTTGACTTCTCTTAGAATATTTCTGTCTTTTACGTATTTAGACATTAAAATCAGGAGAAAAGTTTGAAACCCAGCTGCCTCTCTTTGTCTTAGTCTGTGCATTGACTTTCTAAGCCATCTTATCATGACATATTTAATAAAAACAAAGCAACCCATCTCTCCAGGTTATAGTAAATATTTAACAAGGCAGTAGTTCAAGGTGCATTAATGTTGGTGAATGAAGCAGTTTTCATGATAGAGTTTGAAGGTCATGATGCAGTTCACTGCAGCTTTTGTAAAAAGAAAAGATAATAGGTATTGAAAATTTAAAACTGTTGGATACTTCACTTTTATGTGTATCTTAGTTTTGAATTGTTTCTCCTTGGATTTTTCTCTTTTTTAAAATTTTTTCATTGGTTATTTTATTTATTTACATTTCATATGTTATCATCCTTTCTTGTTTCCCTTCCTAAAACCTCTATTCCACCCCTATCCTCCCTGCTTCTGTGAGGGTCCACCCCACAACACCTACCCACTCCCTCTTCACCACCCTAGCATTCCCCTACTCTGGGCCATCAAGCCTTCACAGGACTGAGGGCCCCTCCTCCCATTGATAGCAGATATCAATATATGTATATATATTATATATAACATATATATAATATATAGCATCCTCTGCTACCTATGTACCTGGAGCCATGGGTCCCTTCATGAGTATTCTTTGGTTGGTAGTTTAGTCCCTGGGAGCTTTGGGGTGGGGTCTTATTGGTTGATATTGTTGTTCTTTCTATGGGGTCTTATTGGTTGATATTGTTGTTCTTTCTATGGGGTTGAAAACCCCTTCAAAAAACAGTTTAATTTTCTGTTTCAAGTACCGTGGAAATGATCATTTTGGTACCACCTCTGAACCCTAACCATAAGTAGAGAATATGTTTTAATGAATTGTGATTGGTTAATCACATTCAAAGAGTGTTCATGAAGACTCTTTGTAGATATATGGTTAAAACATTCTGAGAAAAACATCTTTTTCTTCTGATGATAATTCTCAACATATTTAAAATTATTTCAAAAATACTTTGAAGCACAGTCATGCAATTTGAATTAGTCTTCTTGAGCTACAAATATGAGGAAGATCTGTAAAGAATTTTATCTTCTATGGATCAAACAATCTTAATTTTTTTAATTTAATTTATTTAGTTAATTTTTTTATATATCTGTGTGGATGAATTCCACATGTGTGTAAGTAACCACAGAGGTCTGAATAGAAGGCACAGGTCTTCTTAGAACTTCACCTAGTAACAACTTGTATAAAATGAATGTTGTCTCAGACTGATTTTTCTTCATTTACAGAACAGATGTGAATGTGTGGACCTTAATCTCTGCTGAGATGTAACTGTCATAGGTTCTTATATCTGAGGCTTAATGCATGCCTCTAGAGGAAAGCCATTCTATAATTACTTTTTTAAAATAAAATATCCACATTACATTCATTAAATTCTATACTTGCCATTTTGAGGCATTAGTTCTATATTCTCTTACTATTTCATTTAAAATTTGACATAAAATTAAATAGGCATTGATTTATTCAAGAAAACTGGTAATATTGCTTCATTTGCAGCAAAATCAAGGGGATCTGTGATGTTGGTATGAAATCTAAGGATGGACTGTGAAATGGGAAGATTGCCTATTTTAAAGGCAAATGAAAATAGAGATAAAGAACTCAAATATCTAGGATTTGGTTTGTTTAAAAATATTTTAATTGGTTGGTCAATATCAAGTGAATGGCCCTGATGTGTGTGTGTGTGTGTGTGTGTGTGTGTGTGTGTGTGAATAATAATAGCTATTGAAGTAAAAGAAGCCATTAATTAATGGCTTCTTACATCCAATGGTGCTAGGCAAGTTACATTGGATGCTTTGAGGAAAAGGGAATAGAGCAAAATGAAGTATTATATTTTAACTAGAAAAGTGTAAATTTAAAACCATTTTATAAAATAAACATCATCAAAGCTGAAGAAAATCCACCATGTTGTATAGTGGCATGATCAGCAAAACTTTCAGAGCCAAAGAGCAATCAGGTTAACTTTGTGGGACATGAAGTTTGTTCCTTCCTGCTCTGCCATTACAGTGGGAGATCAACCATAGATAATATATGAAGGGACATATAGAACTGAGTTCTTATAAAATTCTAGAAGCACATGAGCCACAGACTACAGATTATTAATGTAACATCTTTTTATTGTAAGCTAGAGAAAGGTTAGACAGGTTCAGAGACATTGAGTTATATACTTAGCCAAATATCTCAAAACTAATCATTAATTCTCAATTTCATCTGAACATCATAGAATAAGCCTGATTTTTAAAAAAATATGAAAATCTATATTATTTTCTTATAAAACAGGTAAAAGTAGTATTGAACATTCCATTCTAGTCTAGTAATCAAATTTCTGTATATTGGGGCCCTTTGTGATACTGATTGAAAAAGATATTTTTTGAAGTTGATCTTGTTTTATAGTTCTGTCCTGAAATTGCAGGAAGGGTACATCTACTGATGATTTTCTTATTATCAGATTGCTAGCCTAGGCAAGGATATCAAATAGTAAAAGCCAGGGAATAAACACATGTGTGTGTGTGTCCTATCTGATCTGGCTTTTAAAGCTACCAATTCTCAGTACTCAGTAATAGAGGCTTCATCTTTATTAATCCTAATTATATCTCAAAGGCCCTACCTCAGACCACCATAGTCAGGTTGAGTGTATACTATCATAATAAGTCACAATGAGGAACAAATTCCAACAACATACATTTCAGAGAAGACAAACCATATTAGAACCATAGCAACTGAGACTCATTAGCTGAGGAGTCTTACAGCAGCAACTTCAACTCATTATTTATGAAGTGATAGCAATAAACAAATGGCTAGCCATTTATAGTCTATCTCTTTATATACAGCCATGAAACCACAAGCAGCTGTTGCCTAAGGAATAGCCTATTGTAGTGACTGATCTAAAAGATTGCTTTTTCACAATTATTTTATGTGAACATGATAAGGAAAGGTTTGCTTTCTTAGTACCTACCTTTAGTAGAAGTTGTCCAATAAAGAGATATCATTAGGTCTTACCACAAAGAATGTTTAAATAGTCCTATATTGTGCCAATATTTTGCACAAAAGCCATTGGAAATAATTCATAAAAATTTACTCAATACATAATTTACCATTATATGGATATTTTAGTGGCTGATTCAGTATCAAATACCCTGGGAAAATGTTTGATGAAATAAAGAAAATCTTTGCCTTGTTGGGTATTTCAAATAACCCCCAAGAAAACACAAAGAGGAGATTTTATTATCTAGGATATAAAATAGGTCTACAAAAGGTACAAATCAGGAGAGACCAATTAGTGATTATTAATGATTTCCAGAGACAACTGGGAAAGGTTAACTGGCTCCGGTCTATAACGGGTTAGGCTACTCAAGAGCTAATTAATTATTTCAGACCATACAAGATGATAAAGATTAAAATAGCCCAAGAAAATTATCAGCTGAGGCAAAAATGGAGTTATCTCTAATAGAAAAGAAACTAAAAGATATACATCTAGATTGTATTGATTCAAAATAGCCTGCATTTTAATTATCTTGCCTTCTAATCATTCTTACACAGTAGTTCTTATGCATTAGGAAATTATATCTTAAAATAAATATTTTAGCACATAAACAGTAAAAAAACAAATAACACCTACATAGAAAAGCTTTCTGGATTTATGTGAAAGGGAAAAGTGAGACTTGATCAACTAGCTGGAATGGTGGCATCTTTTACTAATTCTGAGATTGCCTTATTATGGGCACAAGATGAACACTGGCACAGAGCTTGCAGCAATTTTTTCGGAGATATTCATAACAAATACCCAAACAACCAAACAACAAATCAATATCAAAAACAAGTGACTTCAGTTTATAAAAAGAACTAATTCGACTATCCCTTGAATAATAAAAGAAACTCCAGTTTCTGGAGTTCTTACATTTTACACTGATGCAAAACTAGAAAAGGCAGGATATTAATAAAAAGATGTAAATAAGGTGGTTGAGAGTCTTTATAAATCAGTTCAAACATCAGAATTACATGCAATATGTATGGTGTTGTGAGATGTTCAAGTTTCTTAGTATAGTAACTCACTCTCAAGATGCAGAAAGAGTCATTTTGCATACAGAGACTGTTAAATTTATTCAGGTTGATTCTGAATTGACTTCATGGCTTATTCAGCTACAAGTGATCAGGAATAGGAATTGTTTATTATATATATCACAATCACAATCAGATCCCATACAGCTCTGCCAGGACCTCTGGTACAAGGTAATAGTGAAATTGATCAGCTATTGAAAGGAAGTGTACTAAAAGCCTCAAATTTCCATTAAACACACAAGAAACAGGAAAGGTTTGAAAAAATAATTCACTATCACTTAGCAGCAAGATAAGGAAATCGTGAGGAAATGTCCTACTTGTTCCAAATTCCATTAACTACAGGAGGTAACCCTATGGGTACCCAAAGAAATAAAATTGTGTAAATGGATGTGTTCCATTTTACAGAGGTTGCTAAACTAAAATATATGCATCAACAATGGATTCATGTTCAGGATGTCAATAGACAGATGCCTTAGCTTCTGAAAGGCTGATTCTGTAATTACACATTTGTAAATATTTGTGGACATTATGAGAATACATTTAAAAATTAAGTCTGACAATGTTCCAGCATACGTCACTAATAAGATAAAGATATTTTTACATATTATGATATAAAAAATATGTTATAGGTATACCAGATAAATCTATAAGACAAGCAATTGTAGAGAGACTTAATTGTACTTTAAAAGGATGCTTAACAAATAAAAAGGGGTAACTAAGGGTACCCAAAGATAGATTTCATAATGTTTTATTTAACATTACATATTTTGAATGCTAATGAACAAAAAACTATAGCTGCTCAAAGACAATGGATTATGGAAAAAAAAGACTGCTGAATTAAACCAGCTGATTTATGTTGCAGGATTTTCCTTGTCCAATTACATTAGTGCAGCAGAGGCCTGTGATTGAACAGAAAAAGGGAGGCAGAGCTAAGAGTGGCAGAGATAGAGAGTGGCTCAGAGTAGAAGAAGAAAGATGGCTGCAGACATGTACCTGCATGGTGTTTTCCAGCCACAAGTAGCTATGATTTCACAAGGTTAGAAATATTGGGATTAAGCTTCTATTATTATCAATTGGCTCTGAAATTATTGTATTGGCATCTTGTAAATTGTGATATTATTGATACATAAATCTGATTAGTTAATTAAGCATTAAGAGTCTTGATTCTACTGGGTAATTAGGTGTTGAGATGGTTGACCATGGGTGTGTAGGTTGTTACGTAGTAGGGAGAGGAAATCAGAGCAAGGGCTAACAGAGATATGCCCCTGCAGTAACACTGTGGTCTATTGTGGCTGGAGAGTTGACGGGCCATCAAGAGCACAGGAGTGACCACTTGGAGAGTTGGCAGGATCATTTTTTAATATTTCCCACAACAGATTTATTTTCCCATAACAGGAGAGGTTATGCCTATATCTTGACAGAAAAAGAAAAGCTATGGGTTCCTTCCTCTTTGATAAAAATCAGACATGATAGAAGGAGATCCCCTGAAGACTTAGCTATGGACAAGAAGAGGGAGATTAACAAAATCAACAAGATAGGTAGTGTATATGCAGATCATTGTACATAGGGAGGGACCAGCTAAGACATAAATGTTTATATACAGCCAATAAATTTTATCAGTTACAAAATTCTCATGTTCTATTATTACATACCATTCTTTTAAATAGCATATATGGGAATTTATATTACAGTTTGATTATATGATCAAACTAACATCTAAAGAAAGACAATTGCTTTTTCATCTATGCAAAGAGCAGGAAATCAGCCTTAATTGATCTGTGTACCCTGCATGTTCCATACAAATGTCTCTATATAACTGTGTATTGTTTATAAGACTTGTATACTGCAGAATGGAAGACCAGAAAGTCATCCCTGACAGTATTAACCTACAGGAATGCTGAGAACTGGACCTGCTATTCCAGCTCTCTGTTTGATCCTACCTCAACTACACTGAAGGTGTTTCCTCTAAAGACTTGCTTCCAGAACATTTTCAGAGTAGTTTACTTGCTCATTCAGCCTTTCAGACAGTTACAGTCAGGACTTCAGTTAAGCCTTGAACTTCCTCAGCATATGGTGACTATACAATAAATACAGCTAACTTCCTTTTGACCTTATCATTTTTTTTTCCATTTTCTTTTTAGGAACCCAAACAGGAATTGTTCATCCCAATTCAAAAGGAAGCAATTATAAAAAGATTGTCATCCCAACTATTTAAGTTATAGTACATAGTTTTGGTCATTTTATGAATTATAGGTATATTGTCATTTTAGGGGATGATTTACAGATAATTATACTCTTAGACGGGAAGGAAATAAAAGAAGAAGCTTAAACTGAGTGGTTTCTATCTATCCTTTCCTCTTCTCTATCCTTCTTTATTTGTTAGGTAAAGAGAAGTAGGTAGAAAAGAAAACGGGGGACATAATAATATTATATGAAATTGGACATATAGATATATGTGGAGAGCAGTAGAGCTGGAGAGGCATTCGCCTTGACAAGATGGCGCCTACATCCGCTGTCGACTCCTGGTAAACAACTGTTTGCGCATGTGCGTAGAGTGAAAAGGCGCCAAGTCACGGCCCATCCCGGGGTGTCACATGGGGTGATGAGCAAACAGCCAATCATGGGTGGACACGCCGCGCTGTGGTGTATATAAGCAGTGCCGATTATTGGCTCGGGGTCTTCCTCTTCATGATGCAATAAATGCTTGCTGTAGAAGGATCCTAGTGTCTGCGTGTCTTCTTGCTGGTGAGACGACTGCGTGGGCAACAGATATAGATAATTGAATAAAAGCATTTTATAGGTATAATCTTGTTGTGGGATTTTAAAAAATGAATCCACCCCGCAAACCTGCTTTCCCACAGAAATTGCCTCATTTCATCTACAGACAAATTTGTTGTCCAGGAAAAGACACACTATGTGGAATAGTTGGCTGATAATCTCTGCCAAGACAGGGTGATAAGCCCTTAAAAGTTCTGCATTACAAAGGACTGTCAGATGACCCTGGCAAGAAGGCTGAAGACCGATGGTCCAATATTTTAAAGTAAGGACTGTCCAGGTGTCCAACAGTCTTTATCAATTGGCTAAAATTTTAGAAGCTGTGTTAGGCTTCCCATATATTCTCAGTTATTCAGTTTTTCTTGGATTACTAATGGAGACAAAAAAAATTACATAGTCTCCTAGTCAGCTTAGGTTTTTTTTCTTTTGAGAAAATGGTTTTCAGATGGCATCCAATCTAAGCCAAGACATAGCCAGGTACAAAGTTTTTATCTTTTAAGTTAAGACTAAAGATAGTGTTCAATTTTATTGACAAAGATGTTGGACTGTATGACAGATATACCTTATACCAGATAATTTACTATATATGTAATAGTTGTGTTCAATTTATATTTTGAGAGAAAGTTTTGGGTTTTTTTAATTGAAAAAAGGTGAAAGGCTACAGCATTTTCTCTGCCCATTCACATTAGGGAAGTGTCAGGCCTGTGATTGAACAGGAATAGAGAGGTGGAGCTAGAGTTGAAGGAGGAAAAAGGACAGAGGAGCAGGAGGATGGTTATCATGATGGAGACAGATGATGAGGGCGAGTCTGACCCCATGAAGTTATGCAACCAAGCAAAGGTTTTTACAAAATAAATTAATTGGGTTAGAATGTTGTTCTTATTTATTATTTGGTTCAGAAATTATTGTGTTGGCATCTCATAAATTGTGGTTTTATTATTATATAAATCTGATTGGATATTAAGGCATTAAGAGTCATGTTTTACTTACTGGGTCTTAGGTTAACACCATTCGATAAATGATTGTGAGGGTGTGTAAAAAGTTGCATGTGAGTGAGATATTTTAAATAGCTGGGAGAGTAAGCCAGATGTTTTTAATAGCTGGGAGAGAATAATAAGAGCCCACCATGACAAGGTCTGGCAGGAAATGAGTTTGTGGGGTGAATTTATTTTTTTAAATTCCCACAACATAATCTTACATTGGTAGAGATCTTAAAATTTTGATAAAGAATTGAAGATATATGTTCTTTTTAAATTTTTATTAAACTAATAAAATATATTTTAACATATACAACTCAGTATTAACATTTTTAAGTCATCAAAATAATTTATAATAGTTAAATGCCTCTTAAATATACATGATATCTTCTGAAGCTAAAAGTAATATGCACTCAACCAGTTTTTAAAATTTATTTGGAACATTAAACATGATAGAAGTAGAAAAATATCTCTTATGAAGTCCTCTATGAAATGAAATTGTGACAGGTTCCTGAATAGAAACAAATCATTCCATCATCAAGTGAGAATATGCAGTATAACTGCGGCTTCATAGAATGAATTGGGTAGTGTTCCTTCTGTTTATATTTTCTGTAATAGTTTGAAGAGTATTGGTATTAGGTTTTCTTTGAAAGTCTGATAGAATTCTCCACTAAACCCATCTGGTCCTGGGCTGGTTTTGGTTGGAAGACTTTTAATGACTGCTTTTATTTCATTAGGGGTTATGGGACTGTTTAGATGGTTTATCTGATCCTGATATAACTTTGACACATGGTAACTGTCTAGAAAATTGTCCTTTTAATCGAGATTTTACAGTTTTGCTGAATATAGGCTTTTGTAGTAAGATCTGATGAGTTTTTTGAATATCTTTAGTTTCTGTTGTTATATCTTCCTTTTTCATTTCTGTTTTTATTAATTTGGATACTGTCTCTGTGTCTGCTGGTTAGTCTGGCTAAGGATACATTTATATTGTGAATTTTCTCAAAGAACCAGCTCCTGGTTTGGTTGATTCTTTGTATAGTTATTTTTGTTTCTGCTTTGTTGATTTCAGTCCTGAATTTTATTATTTTCTGCCCTCTACTCCTCTTGGGTATATTTGCTTTTTTTTGTTGTTGTTCTAGAGCTTTTGGGTGTGCTATTAAGCTGGTAGTGAATGTTCTCTCCAGTTTCTTTTTGGAGGCATTCAGAGATGAGTTTTCCTCATAGGACTAGTTTCATTGTGTCCTATAAGTTTGGGTGTGTTGTGGGTTCATTTTCATTAAATTCTAAAACACCATTAATTTCTTTCTTTATTTCTTCCTTGACCAAGTTATCATTGAATAGAGTGTTGTTAAGCTTCCACGTGTATGTGGGCTTTCTATTGTTTATGTTGTTATTGAGGAGCAGCCTTAGTCCATGGTGATCTGATAGGATGCAAGGAATTATTTCAATCTTCTTATATCTGTTGAGGCCTGTTTTGTGACCAATTATTTGGTCAATTTTGGAGAAGTTACCATGAGGTACTGAGAACAAGGTATATCCTTTTACTTTAGGATGAAATGTTCTATAAATATCTGTTAGATCCATTTGGTCCAAAACTTCTGTTAGTCTCATTGTGTATCTGTTTAGTTTCTGTTTCCATGATCTGTCCATGGATGAGAGTAGGGTGTTAAAATCTCCCACTATTATTGTATGAGGTATAATGTGTGCTCTGAACTTTAGCAATGTGTCTTTTATGAATGTGGGTGCCCTTACATTTGGAGCATATATGTTCAGAACTGAGAATTCTTCTTGGTAAATTTTTCCTTTGACCAGTATAAAGTATCTTCCATTATCCATTTTGATAAATTTTTGTTGAAATTTAATTTTATTTGATATTAGAATGGTTATTCCAGCTTGTTTCTTTGGGCAAATTACTTGGAAAATTGTTTTCCAACTCTTTACTCTGAGTAGTGTTTGTCTTTGACAATAAAGTATATTTTCTGTATGCAGCAAAATTCTGGGTCCTGTTTATATATCTATTCTCTTTTTTGTCATTTATTGGGGGATTGAGTCCATTGATGTTGAGATATTAAAAAATAATGATTGTTGCATACTGATATTTTTATGTTATTTTTACATGTGTCCTATGTTCTTTTGAGTTTGTCAAATGAAGAATGCTTTCTTGCTTTTTCTAGGGTGTAGTTTCCCTCCTTGTATTGGTGTTTTCCATCAATTATCCTTTGTAGAGCTGGATTTGTGGAAAGATATTGTGTAAATCTGTTTTTGTCATGGAATATATTTGTTTCTCCATCTGTGGTAACTGAAAATTTTGCTGGGTATAGTAGCCTGGGCTGGCATTTGTGTTCTTGTAGGGTCTGTATGACATCTGCCCAGGATCTTCTAATTTTCATAGTCTCTGGAAAGAAGTCTCGTGTGCTTCTGATAGGCCTGCCTTTATATGTTACTTGACACTTTTCCCTTACTGCTTTTAATATTCTTTCTTTGTTTTGTGCATTTGGTGTTTTGATTATTATGTGATACGAGGAATTTCTTTTCTGGTCCAGTCTATTTGGAGTTCTGTAGACTTCTTGTATGTTCATGGGCAGCTCTTTCTTTAGGTTAGGGAAGTTTTCTTCTATAATTTTGTTGAAGATATTTACTGGCCAATTATATTGGGAGTCTTCATTCTCTTCTATACCTATTATTCTTAGGTTTGGTCTTCTCATTGTGTCCTGGATTTCTTGAATGTTTTGGGTCAGGAGCTTTTGGCTTTTTCTTTGACTGCTGTGTCAATGTTTTCTATGGTATCTTCTGTCCCTGAGATTCTCTCTTCTATCTCTTGTATTCTGTTGGTTATACTTGTGCCTATCACTCCTGATCTCTTTCCTAGGTTTTATATCTTCAGGGTTTTCTCCCTCTGTGATTTCTTTATTGTTTCTATTTCTGTTTTTATATCCTGGAAGTTTCTGTTCAATCCTTCACCTGTTTGGTTGTGTTTTCCTGTAATTCTTTACAGGGTTTTCTGTTTCCTCTTTAAGGGCTTCTAGCTGTTTACCTGTATTCTCCTGTATTTCTTTAACGGAGTTATTTATGTCCTTTTAAAGACCCTATCCTCATTATGAGATGTTATTTTAAGTCACAGTCTTGCTTTTCTCGTTTGTTGGAGTATCCATGGCTCACTGTGGTGAAAGAACTGGTTTCTGAAGATACCAAGTAGCCTTGGTTTCTGTTGCTTATGTTTTTGCCCTTGCTTCTAGACACCTGGTTATCTCTGGTGTTACCTGGTCTTGTTGTCTCTGACTGTGGCTTGTACTTCCTGCAAGCCTGTGTATCAGTACTCCTAAGAGATCAGTTCTCTTCAGGAGGAATTTGGATATGGAAAGCTGTGGCACAGGGTCAGCTCCAGGGCACAGATGGAAACCAGAAGGATCCTGTCTCCTGATGATCCTAGGTTCCTGTGTCCTGAAGTCCCTGTGCAGGTCCTTCTGAGCAGAAGTAGTAGTCTTACCTGCACTCACAGTCTTGTCCACACTCCTAGGAGATCTGCTCTCTTCTAACAGTATTCGTGTATTGAGTGCTGTGGCACAGGATCAGCTTCAGGCACAGATGGGAAGTCATATCTTCTTATATTGATATAAAATTTTGTATATTGATACATGTTTAAAGTTTTCATTAATATAAATCATGGTATATTGATACAAAATTTAAGATTAATATGTTATAATGCATTTGTATATATCAACTCTTTTACAGTTGTTATGCCTATGTAAATCATTTTAAAATGCAAGGTTTAGTGTCAATCCTTTTTGTTCAGTCTCAATCCTTTTAATGGCTGCTATTACAAACTGTTTAAAATAATTAAATATTTCAACTATAGTCAGATAGTCAAACTCATGTTCATATTAGATACTGATTTAGTTAATTACAATAAAATATTTTCAAGATTATTCAGATAGTAAACAGCTAAAAGTAAACAATGTTTGACAATTCAGAAATGATCTAAATAGACAGATGGTCTTCAAAGGCTCAAAGATACACAGAATAAAACATTTACAATTATTTCATTATTTTTTTAAGATATTTTCTTTATTTACATGTAAATTTCTCCATTCCCAGTTTCCCCTCCAAAAAACAAAGAAACAAACAAAAACAACAAAAACAAACCCCAGTTGCCTCCCCCTTCCCCATGCCTGCCACCCCGCCCTCTCCCACTTTCTGGCCCTGGCATTCCCCTACACTGGGGCACAGAACCTTCACAGGGCTGAGGTCCTCTCCTCCTATTGATGATCGAATTTGCAATCCTTTACTATACACATGCTGCCTGAACAATCAGACCCCTCCATTATTAAAAGATCTTTTGACTATGAGACAGGTCTGACCTTGACAATACAGTACCCCCATTCCACTTCAAAAAGATGATGAGCATCAAAACCTCCACATGGAATTGCCTCAGTTGTCGCAAGCAAGTCACTACGCAAAGAAAATGACCTATATTTATATACATACAAAATGCTGGAAAAAGTACAAATGGATACAGGATCATTGACTGCTAAGCTCTGCCAATACAGTGTCAGCTGGCCTTTCTAATTTTTGCTTTACATAAGGTCTTTCAGATGTTTTGGGTCACAAGGTTGAAGATAAAAGATCCAATGCTAACAAATATTGGGAACTGTCCAGGATGTCAGCAGTCTGTTATTTCTGTAATTATTAGAAGCTGTGTTCCTCTGCTTCCTGCATACTCAGGTGATATTCATTCCTTCTCATATCTCTGATGGGGTTGAATACAAGATTGGTATTGTCTCACAATTAAACTTAAGTTGCTTAGCATTGAGGAAAATGTTTTAGGTCTAAGAATTTTTAAGTTAATATTGTAAATTAGAATAGAGATTAGGTTATAAATTAAATTAGATAAAGAACGCTGAACTCACCAGGATAGGATAGATAATAAAATACTTTCTCCTCAGTTGTCAAATATTAAAACAAAAAGCCGAACTTTTTGAATATAACTCTTAATAATTTTTGTAATTGTTTCATAATAGTTCCTACTGTATGATGTTTATTATTATAACAGAAGGAGCCTTTTTAATTAGACAGAAATTCAAATTGTTGAAGTTTGGACTTTTTCTTGAATTGTAATGCTAAACACATACCCCCAAGGCCTGATTACCCCCAGGGACAAGAGAATCTGCACCTCTGCACTTACATAGATAATAAATGATGCAATGTAACTTTGCCTCCCATGTTATTCCCTATTGGTTAAGTAAATATACTAACAGCCAATACCTGGGCAGAGGAAACATAGGTGGAGTTTGGGGTTCCTAAGCTTGATGTCAAAGGAGAACCACAAGGAGGAAGAAGGAGGCAGAGAAAGGAGGAAGCCACCATGCAGTCGGTAAACCATAAAATTATGGCCATAAGGGCTAGTCAATTTGAGTTAAGAGCTGCCCAGATGGAACACAGCAAATTATAAAATGAGGTTATTGATGGGTACGTAGATTCTAATAGCATATAGGGTAGATAACTGCCCAGCTCTAAGGCTGATTAAGTCATTATAAATAAAAGGCCATGTGTCTATTATATGGGAAATGAATAATCAAAGGCAGGGTAGAAGCCCCGATTGAGATTAAATATTTTCCACAACATCCAGTGTGATGGTCTATTGAGATTACAGGGCCTTGCAGTAATTACACTCTGGTCACTTTTGACTAAGTCTATACAAATAAACTTTTACTGTGATCCACATCCCCTTTCTCTTATTCCTTGTTCTCACATGAATTCTCCAAACCCACTGACCCACTTTTAGCATTAAACTCTCCATCTTAGCCTATGGGCAGACTCTTGTTGAAAAGAACTTATCAAATACACAAAACTGTGAAGTAGTTGCTCAATAAAGCTCAGTGCATTTTGGTCTTTACCATGATAAACTCTTCAATTCATAGCAACCTTTTTAACCATGATTTCTAAAAAGCAAGCAAAACAAGAAAAAGAATCATCTTTTTTAATTCTCCAAATACCTTTTCCTCTGAAAAATTAGATTATTCCTATAAAATATAATTCTCAGAAATTATTTTCCAAATAAAATGGTTAAATCATCAGGATTTTACTCCCACATCAAACTCTATCTTTGTTAATAGAACTTTTTTTATATTATAAGCTAGTAATTATCAAAGCAAGGAAGAACTAATGAACTCTTATAGATAGGAACATTTTCTTAATGGACTGGAACTACTATGTGTCCTGTGAAGTAGATACTTGAAGGGGAGACTTTAATCACTTCCTACATGTGTAAATATTTTTCTAAACAAGAAACCATTTCTAATGAACACTGTCAAGTATCTATGTGACATTTGTTCCAAGCCAGAATCTTTACAGATAAATATTTTAATTATTGATGTGACATTAGTGCGAAATAGGTTCCATACACATTAATAAATTAGGGGTTGAGAATTTTAAAATTGTATAACAAAATTTTAAAACTTTTGTTGTATCTGTGTATGCTGTACCCTGATTGAAGATGCCACAAGAAGATATCTGTCCACTTAGTTCTAGGTTACAGATACTTCTGAGCTGCCAAGTGGGGACTGGTAATGAAAATTAGGTTCTCTCCAAAAGCAGTTAGTGCTGATAGTCAATAAGCCATCTATCTCAGCTTCCAATATTTTTATCAGTTGGCTAGGGATTAAAATTTTTGGATTTTGTTTTGCTTTTATATTTACATGTGTGTGTGCCCACATGTTTTGGTATTAGATATGCTATGTGTAAAGGTATAGCATGGAACATATGTGGAAGCAAGAGAAAACTTATATTGTGGGTTCTCAAGTTCAAACTCTGGTGATCAGCCTTGGTACAACCACTAATACCAGCTGAATTATCATCTCAGCACTACTGGTAAGCTAGTTTTGACTATATCTTATGAAATTACTTAGGTAATAGATTCAAACATTCATTCCTCATGACATCTACATATGAGGAGCATTGCAGAGCATTGGTTTAGGCTGGCTAGCTGGATGCTTATAGTAACAGAGACTTACTGTATGCCGATAGGATTAAACAGCAACTGTGTCCTACTGTCTAGCACCATGAGATGAACACACCACAGGCAGCCATTGTTTGATAAGTTTGAGGCTTGCCCACAAATTGGATCCAGCCTGATACTGAGACTAAAACCTAGAATAGTTCAACTTACACCCTGACCTAAAGTCTACTATAGACAACTGGAAGATAAATGTTTCATGTGCATACCACTGTGCTTTCGTACTGGTTTGATGTAAAATGATTGTTATGATAATTACATGAAAATCACTATTAAGAATTACTATGTTGGTGGTTTAGTCCCTGGGAGCTCTGAGGGTACTAGTTAGTTCATATTGTTGTTCATCCTAAGGGGCTGCAAACACTTCAGCTCTTTTGGTTGTTTCTCTAGCTCCTTCATTGAGGACCCTGTAGTCAGTTCAATGGATGGCTGTGAACCTCTACATCTGTATTAGTCAGGTACTGTCAGAGCCTCTCAGGAGACAGCTATATCAGGCTGGCTTGTCCTTCCTTTAGTCTCTGCAACTCCTTCTGTGGGTATTTTGTTCCCCTTTTTAAGAAGAAATGATTTTTTTTTTTGTTTTGTTTTTGTTTTTCGAGACAGGGTTTCTCTGTATAGCCCTGGGAAAGGTCCACATTTTGGTCTATACATAGTGGGACTGATTGTTCTGGCAGCATTATATAGTAGAGGACTGCAAAGTTGATCATCAATGGGAGGAGAGGCCCTTGGCCCTGTGATGGTTCTGTGCCCCATTGTAGGGGAATGCCAGAGCAAATAAGTGGGAGAGGGTTGGGTGGCAAGCAGGGGGAGGGGGAATTCAACAGGGGTTTGTTCTTGTTGTTGTTGTTGTTGTTGTTGTTTTTTTTGTAGGGGAAACTGGGAAAGGAGAAATCATATGACATGTAAATAAAGAAAATATCTAATAAAAAAAGAATTACTATGTTATCGATACTTTAATATAAGTAGAAAAATATTAGCCTCATTTGAGCATTACTCAAAAATCTTTATTACTTTTACTTTTATTAAAGATATGGAAATCTAGAAAATATTAACTCATGTTATATGGTGACAAAATGATGTTCCAAGTATCTCACAAATAGGAAATGTACCTGACAAATTCATGAAATTGGATAATGAACATCTGAGGAAGTGTTGAAAGTGTGACCTGAGGCCAGCCATTGATACTTTCACTTGTTCAAACAAAATACTATACTGTTGACCTTGGAATAGCTTTGGTTGGTTAACAATGTAATTCAGACAGAAAATAAAGAGGTTTAGATTTCACAGTATAGAAATGTTGTTACCAGGTCAAATGTGTGTCACTATACTATACACATCTAGAATGAAACACCTAAATCCTGCATGCCAACTGGGGGAAATGAAGCAATGGTAAAACCAAGTCAGCTACACTTGCTAACACTCTTGGAAACATTAGGCAGTGCCAAGCAGTCCCTTCTCTTAGTTATCAAAGGATCTAAAGAAATGTGCTGTTACATATAAACTGACTGAGATTAATTGAAGTTAATCATAGATTGTTATATCTTCTTATATTTTTAGTTACATCTATATATTCTAAAATAATTTAAAATAACTTAAAAAGGAAATCGTAAGTTTTTTTTTTTAAAAAAAAAGATGTGCTAACAATAACTACTAACCAGTTCTGAATGATAAAAAGCATTTGAGATGCTGTAATGGTTGTCAACTTGACATAATCAAGAATCATTTGAGAGATACACTTCTGGACATTGCTTTTGAGGATTATCTTGGTTATAGTTCAGTTAAGGTGGTACGATGAGTCCATTGTAGACTGGACTGTTTCCTTGTCAGAGAGACTTGAAGTATATAAGATAGGGAAAGTGGACTGAGTATTGGCAAATTTCATTAAGTCACTGTTTACTGCTTCTTTACTGCATGTTAAATATGAATAGCAGTCTTCCAATTGTGCCATTTTGAACGTATCCATAATATTGGACTGTAACCTTGAACTGTGAGCTGGAGTAAACCTTCTCTCCATTAAGTTGCTTTTGTGTTATTATTTTATCACAGCAACAGAAAATTAACTAAGGTAATACATAAAAAATAGTTAGTCCCCAACCTAGAGAAAGAAGGAACTGGGAAGCGTCTTGAGTGCCAGCTGCAGTTCCAGTTCCAGCTACAGAGGAAGCCAACAAGAAGAATGTATAGGGAATTGTATCCCCAACGTGGAGGAAAGAGTTGGGGAAAGGGATGGATTTCAGTATCATCCAAGCCCTGAAACAGGGAACCTGGGAGCCTCAATCTGGCAGGACGTGAGGAGTCATACAGGCTTCTGAGTTCCTTCTTCTTCTAACACTGTACAGTTAACAAAACATGTTGATATGAATATATACAGAGGAATTATAGCCTGAGTTTGTGGGCTGCAGATGCTGACATAGAAATTAGTAGTAAAATCAGAACTTTACATATATTTGACCAGAACAAGATTGAAAATAAATGGTCTTAGTAATTATCCCATCAAGCTGCCATTACAACAACTGAAACACAAAGGTTAAAATTAGACTGGACACCCAGCCTGAATGCATCAGTTCAGAAGTTGAAATTTCTTATGAGATTTTTCTTGATCACACTAAACAACTAGAGGTTTCAGTTTCGCGGTAATTCCCCATACTTTAGGATACACAGATGTAGTCACTCACTGTTTATTATATGGATGCATTCATTTATGTTTCATTCTTTCTACATAAAAGTATATGTGGTGGACACAATAATATGTTTATATAATATGTATAATAAAACAATGATTCATGCATAGTATTTCTTCCAAGCAAAGCTCATCTCTTTCCATTTCTGTCTACATTATTTTAGATTTCATTCAAATGACTCTAGTGACAATGCAACCATTTTGCCAAGATACAACTACATGTTAGAAATGAAAGAATGGATAATAAGCATACTGCACATGTGTGCAAAATAAAACCATAAATTTAATTCAATCTAATGAAATCAATAAAATATGATTCAATATAAATGTTTTATTAATAATTTAACATGAGCACAAAATTATGTATTGGAATTTATCAAAGAAAGGCAGCAACCCCATTACAGAGGTGATGGGAAGTCAGTTGATATGTAATTGGTTCTTTTCTTCATTTATTCCGTACTTGTAACTTCAGTCATTTGTAGCTAATCCCATCTCTTATGAAACAAAACTTTGCCACTGTCTTTCACTTTTTGTTAAGAAAAAACAAGTTTGCCTAAAGGACACCAATAAATGCCACCTCCTGTAGAATAATTCACTGCCATTTTATTGGGAGTTTTATAATGAAATACGTTTTCCACAGATTTTACTAGAGAAAAATCTCTGCTCACATTCCTGTTTCAGATCTTAGCATCAGTGTTGCTGAGGTCAAGTCACATCCTTTTCTTTGAGAATATTTGTGCTCTTTCAAAAGGAGTTATGAGGACAAAAAGAGTGACCATAAAATATCAGTACATATCGTAAAAACTACAGGTTTCCATTGTCCTTATTGATTCAAGTATGAGATATTAGAATATGGATGTTCCTATCATCATCATCATCATCATCATCATCATCATAATCATCATTTTGGTGTTTCAAGATAGGAGTTTCTATGATGTAACCCTGGTTGTCCTAATACTCACTCTGTTGACCAGGCTGACCTCAAGCTCAGAGAATTGCCTGGCTTTGCCTCCTGGGTGCTGAGATTAGAAGCTTGGACCACCACCATCTTGCTAGCAATGCTATCTTTTGAAGTTTATTAGTGTGCGTGTCAAGGTGCACATGTAGAAGCTTGAGCAAAACCTTATGAAGATTTTTTGCTCCCTCCACATTTCCATGCATTCCAGAGATTAAATTCTGGTCTCTAGGCTCATGTAAAAGCAGTTTTTACCCACTGAGCCAACTCACTAACCTCCTTAACAGCACTGTTTCATTTGTTCATGAAACTCTTAACACGATCTTAACACTGTTCTAGAATACAGTCATATCTCAAAGTCGTATTTTGAAATATCCCCTTGAGTGGCTGCTATAATAAGAAAATCAATGATCTCAAAATATGTCTTTGATGAAAATAAAACAGTATAACAGCACATTCTGTGAAATTCAATACAAAAATAAGAGTCTGCAAGCAAAATAATATGCAGAAATATCAATGAAACTATACAACTTAAAATATGTATAGTGTCTATGAGTGTGTATGTACAATGGACATTATCTCACAGAGAAAATATTATTTATGGCTTTTACTATCCTATGTTACTTGCACGCAATAATTGGTTTCTTTTTGACATCATGATGTTTTCATAATAAGTATAATATATATTGATCACTCTTACCATATCCTCCATATCTTTCTATTGCCTGCCTTCCATTCCTGCTAATATGGTTCTTGTTCACTTACAAGGTAGATCTTATTTTTCTTCATGATTCTTTGTAATCTGGTTGGATCCAATTGAGTTGTATCAGGGTTGTTTACAGAACAATGGGTTTGAGGATATTGACAGAAATGGATGGGATTGTTATTCTTAACTATAGCATAATAATAATAATAATAATAATAGTAGTAGTAGTAGTAGTAGTAGTAGTAGTAGTAGTAGTAGCATCATTACAATTGACACTCATTGAAGATGAGCAGACTGAATTGACATTAGAAGACATATGTAGCCATCACAGAGTGAGTGCCCTGTCACCTGTCTAGCTCACTCCAGTTAGTTAGTTCCCTTACCTAAAATATATAGGATTTTGGAAGAAAGACCCCAAAACAGTAGAAGTGTGTGGTGAGGCACAAAGTGTTAAAGAATGTGTCTGGGAGAAGAGCTTGATAAGTGTCTTGTAGGCTTTGATTGATAATGAATGTGGTCAATCTGTAATTTCCAGACCTCAGCACATCAGCATCATATAGACAGCTCATAAAACAGGTCCTGTTCAATGCCATCACACATAATTTTTAAAAATAGATTACCTATGTTCCATAATTTAATGAGTTAATTGATACATCTATGAATATTTCTAGGGCAAAGTATAACTGAGGCCCAGGAAAAGTTAGCAAAATAAATAGATGGTAACTACTAAGCTGCATGGGGAAATCAACTATGGTATATGAGAAGACAAACTACCATGGCTCTTGCCAGGTATTTTACTTTAAGAAATGTAGTTAAGAATTCTAAGCTTCAGCACTGAGAGAAGCAGGTGGACATGAGCTATTACTCCTCACCAAGAAGTTATCTCCAATTGACTTCAGCCTGCAAAGAAAATGCTAGTTTTCTATAACCAAGTCTTACTGGATCTTTACACCACACTTCAGTGTTTGGGTTGTTTTTAAATGTAAAAATGAGATAATCAGACAGCTAAAGATTCTTGGGAGATGAGGAAACATTTAACATCCTAACACAACTCTAAGCATGGGGAGTTTAACAGCATGTCATATGGTAACAGGATAATCATTATTAACGGGAACTGTGCTTGACAGTGAGAACATAACAAGACATCACTTGCCCTTAACAAGCTTAAGCACAGGATATGAGTGAACCTGAACCCTCCTATTAAAATATAAGATAAAATAAAAGCTTTTTTCCTGTAAAAGCATGCTTTTCCCTAGGCTGAAAATTATGGCCACTCTTGATTTTAAGGGTGTTTCAAAGGTAGAAATATAAAACTTAAGTATATCTATAAAACATTTATCTACAATTGGCTAAAATTATCTAGGTTGCTATCCCACAGAGCAAAAATAAACCCAAAATATTATCACATCCATTAATCATGATATCAGACATAATTTAGGGGTGTCACTTGGAAGTGGAATATATGTTCAGCAAGCATTAGGTTCAGAGTTTGATCTCCAGTATAAACAAATGCCACTACAATGAGAGAGCAAAAGGAGACCCCATACTACTACAGCCTGTTCTTTTGAGGAAAAATAATTTCAACTCATTTATATATGTGTATATGTGCACTATACAAATACATAGTCATACAGGATATAAATCACATGAAAATTGGTATAAAGAATAGAAATATAAGGCTCATGCATGTATGTGTGTGTGTACGTGTGTGTGTGTGTGTGTGTGTGTGTGTGTGTGTGTGTGTGTGTGTGTGTGTGCATGTATGTTTGTGTGCATTTTTGAGTTGAGTCAGAGTCTCACTATGTAGCCCGGGCCAGGAAACTTATATTTAACTCCTGCTGTAACTCAGAGATTTGCCTGTCTCAGTCTATGCTTCTCAGTGGTGAGACTGAATGTGCACCAACACACCTGTCCTCCTAGATACAATAATACCAAAGAAGTATATTTAACATTTTTATCAAACTTGGAAATAATGATCTGGAAGAAAGTATAAATATATAGTCATTAAATTAAATAATTAAACTCAAATAGCAATTGGCCACATTTTACAGTAATAATTAAATTCTCTGCATATACATGTTTTTTTTTGAAGAATTACAAACAATTCTGGATTATATTTAATGAGGCTACTTTAGAAAATCAAATGTTTGTAAGATTTATTTATTTATTTTATGTATGAGTACACCATTGCTCTGTTCAGATACACCATAAGAGGGCATCAGATCCCATTACAGATGGTTGTGGCCCACCATGTGATTACTAGGAATTTAACTCAGGATCTCTGGGAGAGCAGTCGGTGCTCTTAACCACTGAGCCATCTCTCCAGCCCCAAATATTTATCTTGAAGTATATTCTTAGTGATGTGTATCTTTCAGGAACAAATACTAGAAATTTTAATTGAAAACAAATTCATTTTGGTAATAGAATCATATCAGGTTTATGTTCGTTGGCCTTTTATTTCTGTGTATAAAGTATCTGATATCTAGAGAATACATTTTTATTCTGAAGAAAATAACACCCTAAACAGAAAAATGATCTAGACTTTCATTCATTCAGACTCTTTCCTTCTTGAAAGGGCCCTGGCATGATGCCTATTTAACAACAGTGATTTAAGCAAAATCTGTATGAATGTTAGGAGGAGTTTGCTTCTACAAGTAAAGCACCCTTATTCTTCATAGTATCAATCCAGCTATCATATGGAACCACCAAAGTAATCAGAAGCCACAGAGGAAGAAATGATCCAATGATATAGTTGACCACATCATGAGGTAACAGAGAAGGAAAAAGTCTGACATTTGATGGTACCATGGAGCCATTGAACTAACAAACCCACATCTGAATATGTGTTTGAATATGATACATATAAATATGGACTTGTTCTTTGGGGAGAAAATAAATTTATCTTCTGTCTAATTTAATGGTATTTTTGATCACTATGCACCTCAAACTTCTTAACTAGTAAAATTCCTCTACGTAATATCAGAATTCCTCAACATATAAGCATTGATTTGGAAAGGATGTCAAAATATGAATATAACTGTAATGCCTTGCTCTTACAATTAAATTTTAGTTCTTACAAATAGTCTTCTTTTCTATAGTTTATATTAGACTCAAGGGAATTCTCCTACTATGATGGTTACTTTCCATGAACTCCATTTCTCATGCTACCCTGATGAATAAGTTGGATTCCTATCACATTGAAGAACAATATGCACTGCTCTCTTACAAAGATGAAAGGCTAGCTTAGAGGAAGTCACTCACAATTTGCAGAATCCTTTTTCTAAGCAGTCCTTGCGGATGAATACTGACCTTCCTCATACATCATGGATAAAACTGATTTGAAGTTCAATTCCAGAACTTTCCTAGAAAGAAATGCATCAAGCTTTCATTCTGATACAATGTCTTTTCTGAATGTCTATTCTGACTTTTAAAAGAAGAAAAAGTTACCGAGAGCTTCAGTGGAGAGAGTTAAGACATTAGATTATTAAATAGAAATGGGAAAACAGAGTCCTGAAAAGAGAAATGTATACAGAGATTTCTGGTTATTGCTAAGTCAATTAAATTCAATTTGCATACATCCTTGACAATGAAGGGGCTCTCTCTGCTAACAGTGGAGTTTAATCTATAGGAAATTCTCTTTTATCATGAACGGAATTCTTTTTGTTGTTTGTTTGTTTGTTTTTATTTGTTTGTTGAGACAGTTTCTTTGTTTAGCCCTGGCTGTCCAGAAATTCACTCTGTAGCCCAGGTTGACATGATTACTGGGATTAAAGGTGTACAATCACAACCCAACCATCCAGCTCATAAGCAGAATTCTGGCTTCTATTAACTTACCAGTATTTGTTTCCTTCATTTTAAATTTAATTTAATTTATGTTCCTATAAGTACAGATAAAATTATGTTGATTTATTTCATATAACACAATTTTCCCATCTATCTCTCTGTCTGTCTGTGTGTCTGTCTGTTTGTCTCAGAGCATAGAACTGACAATTGTTTTCTGAGTGAGGGCCTTCTTTTGGGCTTTTAAACAATTTAAAGCATCCTGTCTCTCTCTCCTGTCTCATTTATATAGTGTCTGTGTGTTGTGTGGGTAGGAAAGCAGTGTATTCCTTCCTTCATTCTGAGGATAACATTATGATAATTTTATCTTTTTCCAAGAAGGGAGCACTTTAGAAATTTAATTTTGAGTTTGTTGTTTACATCACCCAACCACTCCTCTTTTCTATCCAGAGTTTGTGGTTAGTTGAAATGACAACTTGTCCATTTCTCCCTAAGAGCCAGAATCATGATCCAGATGCACCTATTTGTTGTAAGAACCTTGGCTCCTCAGGTCCCATTAGGAACTCACTGCAGTTTCATTTGTCATACTTCTAGCTGTGACTCCTTAGCCTAGATCTGGGTGATAAAAGGAGTTGAATTCATAAGTAGAGGGCATGAAGATTCTTTCAAGGCTTAAATCCATGCTTTATTTCATATTCATGTCCAACCATCAATCAGTGGTCTGCTTTAGATATTAAAATGACACTAAATGTATTTTATCTTTCTTTCAAATAGCTACACGTATCTCAGTTGTCCCACGACTTAGCATAAATCAGGATAGTATTCACATCTGCTGACTTGCCTTCCAATATTCTCCTTCTTTCAACTACATTATATTTATCTTTTCCTTAATACTCTCTACTTTATTTAGGCATCTCATACAATGTACTTTTAATAAACTAGGTAATAAACTAGGGGTGAATTCCTCTGATTTTAATTAGGCTATAATCTTGTTATTATCCAGCTTCCACTGGTTACTATATGTGAATATTAAATAGTCTACTTAATAATCATGTGTCTTGAGTTCCCCACTTAACTGAATATATTGATATCAATGTCATATAATTGTTATGAATGTGGAGGAAATTACTACATCACTAAATCATGTAACATAGCATCTGAAATTCAAAAAGTCCAAAAGTATTTTATTATCAATATTTTATATAAAACTTAATGCATTTCAATACATCACTACACTTTATGCATACTGAAAGCACTTCAAAATTTAAAATTGTTCACTATACCAGATATTTTAAGATATTTTGATGGATTGATTTATTTTTTATATTTATTAAAAAATACCCTTTCTGTTTTGATGTTGGACTTCTTCAAAAATGTTCATTTTAATACAGAAGGCAGACAAATTTATTTATTTGGATCAGCTCCACTTAAATGCTGTCCTCTCTGAGATGGATTAATAATACCCTTCTATCTCAGCAGAATGAAACTGAGCATTTTACTTAGACATCTCTCATGCCAGTGATTACATTCAATACTTTATCTATTGGTTACTTTATGATTTACATTGCATCATACATTCCTAAAATGTGTAGTTGGTAGTGATCCAAACCAGCATGCTGTCTAACACTAGAATCTATTGGAGGTCAAAGGGTAGTGTGCATAAAGAGTTACCATCAATTTTGATCAAAGCAAGAAGTTTTCTTTAAAAACAGCTATTACACAAATGGATCATGCTTTTAACTCTTGTTTTGGGGCATTATGCTAAAGGAAAGAAATTCACTTTCAGTGATGATGACATATGAAAAGACTATTCTTGCAAGAGTCAGTGTTCTTCATATTTCTTGGTTCTCAAATGTATACTCATGCATTGTGTAAAAAGGTATATATGAGTACCTATCAAATATCATAATGTCATGAAGATGTTATATTGCATTTCACTCTGTTCATTATTTGAAGGTAATTAATGACAACATCAACTTAAGGCCTTTTAGTGTCTCATAAGTATTATGCCTACAGTCACTACCATTGTTGATAGAGGGCTCTATCTTGAATTAATTTGTAAGGATATGGCATAACTCTTGTTTTTATAAATGTTGGAAGATCACAACAGAAATTAGTGACCTCAGGAATATGACAGTTATTGGGTAATTAGATAACTTCACTGTAGGTAGAAGGGAATTAAGTTGGTGGCTTACTGTCTAGTATGTATTTTCAATGAACTAGGACACCATTCCAAATTTTCATAACATTTTTATAATTTATGCATTAGGAGTTCTGAGAAGACCTTCACAACCTGAAGAGAAACTGAAAGGCTCCCCTTATAAAAGGTTAAAGGTGATTACTTTATTTGAGGCTATTTGAACATCTTTCTGAAAGAAATTTGGGAAATTTATGCAGAAAACTACTTCTTTGTTGCCATAGGGCATTACTTCACAAATTGCTCTTAGGCCTTCCTAAATGGCTATTGTTAACAATAAGTTTACTTTTCTCCCTAGATATCCTATGCATCCATGAGGAATCACTGTTGAGGAAGAGCTATCCCAGAGTCTGGGACACCATTTAGATAATTATATTTCTCCTAAGCTCCTATTGGTGATACCTTTCCTAAAATCTATGCACTATATATAGATTACCTTTCCCAACACAGAGAATTGCATTAGGTTTGGGGAAGGAGGTGCTCATATACTGTGAAAATAAATTAGATATCCATTTAAATTTATTGTTATCAAAGTTGCATTGGTGCTAAACTCCATTTTGCCCCCAGCATTGCCTCCACTGAGTAAATTCCTGGCTCATATAAGAAACTCTAGGATTCAGAAGAAAGCAAACCAAAGCAATGATAGGAAAGACACAGTAACTTCAAAGCACACATTGCTATGTTCCTGATTATGGTACCATTATAAACAAACAGAAAGCATTTACGTTTTGTTTCCAACTTTATTTTTGCTTACGACCTTGAGATATTTCAGAAGCACTATTATATAAATACTTAGAAATATTTTTAGTATCATTCTAAAACATAACTAAGAAATAGCTGTATGAATTAGAAATTAGATTTATTTCCCACTGGAAAAATGTGTATACAACCACTCTGGAAGTCAGTCTAGTGGTTCCTCAAAAAATTGGACATAGTACTACCTGAGCACTCAGCAATACCACTCCTGGACATATACCCAGAAGATTCTCCAACATGTAATAAGGACACATGCTCCACTATGTTCATAGCAGCCTTATTTATAATAGCCAGAAGCTGGAAACAACCCAGATGTCCCTCAAGATTGGAATGGATACAGAAAATATCGTACATCTACACAATGGAGCACTACTCAGCTATTAAAAACAATGAATTTGTAAAATTCTTAGGGAAATGGATGGATCTGGAGAATATCATCCTGAGTAACATAATCACAAAAGAACACACATGGTATGCACTCACTGATAAGTGGATATTAGTTAAGAAGATTGGAATACCCAAGACACAATCCATAAAGCACAAGAAACTCAAAAAGAAGGAAGACCAAAGTGTGGATACTTCAATCATTCTTAGAATGGTAAACAAAATACCCATAGAAGGAGTTGCAGAGGCTGTGTGGATCAGAGACTGAAGGAAGGACAATACAGAGGCTGCCCCACCTGGGGATCCTTTCCAAATACAATCACCAAACCCAGACACTAGTGTGGATACCAGCAAGTGCTAGTTGACAGGAGCCTGATATAACTTTCTCCTGAGAGGCTCTGCCAGTGGCTGACTAAAACAGAAGTGGAGGCTCACAGCCATCCATTGGACTGAGCACAGGATCCCCAATGAAGGAGCTAGAGAAAGGACTCAAAGAGCTGAAGGGTTTGCAGCCCCATTGTAGGAACAACAATATGAACTAACTAGTACCCTCAGAGTTCTCAGGGACTAAACCACCAACCAAAGATTATACATGGTGGGACTCATGGCTCCAGCTGCATATGTAACAGAGGATGGCCTAGTCACTCATCAGTGGGAGGAGAGGCCCTTGGTCCTGTATAGGCTCAATGCTCTAGTGTAGGGGAATGCCAGGGTTAGGAAACAGGAAAAGATGGATTGGTGATTAGGGGGAGGGGGAGTAAATAGGGGTGTTTTTGGAGGGGAAAGCAGGAAAGGGGATAACATTTGAAATGTAAATAAAGGAAATATCTAATAAAATATTAATTTTATGAATCAATCAAATAATACAATCTTTTTCAATGAATTGATAGATAATAATCTCTCTTTATCTCTATAATCTTTCTCCTTCTAGGTACATGCCAGTGCTGATACCACCCAAGCTGCATATCTCCTTAGAATATTGATTCTGATGTGGGGATCTTAGGAAGTAATAAATAGTTTTTAAAAATCAGGGCCTAATTGGAGGACACCCCAGTCAATTGAGGATATGCCATCAAAATACATTGCATGACTCTAATTACTCTTTGGCTTCCTATCTTTCAATGAAAACTCATAATTTTACAAGGGTACTACTCCTTGCTAAGAAGCAGAAGATAAAACAGCAAAGCCATTTAGAATTCCAAACTACAAAACTGTCAATAAAATTAATCTCCTCTTCATAACATCAAATATTTGGTGATGATTTTGTTTTTGCAATTCTTATGTGACTATTCTTTGTAAAACACAAACAGTGTGTGTCTATCAAATGTTGACACACATTTTAATACTTTTTAAACCTTCTCATTCTTTCAAGGTATTCTTTTAAACCCTTGATTTTATCTTTTCAAATAATCTAGAAACACAGATAACACATTTTACTTTTTTCAAATGGCTTTGCTACATACAATGAATTTCAATGTGTGACACATTATTGTTGAGCATACCAATGAGGAAAGCATAAGATGCAAACTACACTGGTTCTCAGGATAATAAATGTGTTTGTGCTATTGATTAGAATTCAGTAAAATGTTATATTTAAAGTCTCATAACAATGGACATGAAATAAATGCCTCTCTAAGAGACTAAAAGATTCCAATATCTAAGTTCATAATGAGTTGGTGGTTAGGCTAGAATTTCAGATTCTAGGGTCCTTGATTCTATTCATAGACCAAAAGATCATGTTTCATAAGTTTTTGTAGATAGGAATTATGTTTTAACTCAGGAAATGTATATTTGTAGCTGCTCACAATTATCTCTATAAAACCATCAAATACTCTGTTGGCTACAAAACCCTGGGACACTCTCACATAATCCCAGGAACAGTGCAATAAAATCAAGCATCTGTATCCTGCTATATACAGGGACCAAAACTTCCACACACAATCTCATACTGCTTGGTAATATTTTTATTGGTTAAATTTATAGTTTTATTTCCTTGTCCATTTGCACTTCTATGTACATACACACACACACACACACACACACACACACACACACTTTGAATAGTGTGTTTGTTATTTTCATGTCACTGTGATTGAAGCATCTGACAGAAGAACTTTTTTGTTGTTGCTTTCTCTTTTTTTAAATTTGATATTTTATTTATTTACATTTCAAATGTTATCTACTTTCCCAGTTTCTCCTCCAGAACTCCCCTATCCCATGCTCCCTCCAATTATCCCACCCTCCCACTACCACCTCCCCACCTTGGCATTCCCCTACATTGGGGCATCAAGCCTTCCCAGAACTAAGGGGCCTTTCCTCCCATTGATGTCTGCCAAGGCCATCCTCTGCTACATATGTGACTGGAAGGATGAGTCGCTCCATGAGTACTCTTTGGCTGGTGGTTTAATTACTGGGAACTCCTGGTGGGTTGATATTGTTGTTCTCTTTATGGGTTTCAAACTACTTCAGAAAGAACTTAAGGGAAGAATGATTTGCTTTGTGTCAGAGCTTCAGTTGATGTCAGTGGAAGGACATGGAAGCAGGAGAAGCCACATCTTTGGCAAAAGACCTGTGCTAATGGCTCCTTCCAGAGCAACAGTGACAGTGAGTAGAGAACATTCTACCAGAAAGAGATATACGTAACCCTAAGAAGTCTACCTTTAGTGAGCTAATTCTGCTAGAAAGGTCCTGTATCTTAAATGTTCTATGGCCTTCAAAGTCTGAGGGACCAGTGTTCAAAACCTGAATCTGTGGGTATCATTCACATTCAAACCCAAACCAAACCAAAAACAAAACAAAACAAAAAACAAAAAGAACAAAACACTAAATATTTGAATGCTCTACTAATCAGTAAGAACGTTTTGGTTTGGAAACTCAATTTTATGGATGTTCGTTCATGTTGTAGTCTTCACATTTTGATGATGAGGATGATGTTCATAGAGTTCATCTTTGAACCTAGAGACATTGATATCCATTGCTCAAGTCATTTATGTGCAAGGTAGTTAATAAACATCACAAATTCAGAACCACGCTTTCTGAATTCAAGACTTGATTTTGAAGCTTACCAGCCTTATACATCTGGTAAAGTCACTTATTCTTTACCAGGATTTCAGCTCTTTCATCAAATAGGGAAGTTGCATCCAAGAGTTGCAGTGACTACATTTGTTATCAAATCAATATCAATGATATATCCATATATCTTATAAGTGTAAATGTACCCAGTACCCAGACTCCACCCACCCAGAGTTTTATGGTAATATGATGACCTCATCATTCCTCTATTACCCCACAACTCTTGAAATTCAATCAACCTTCCTTTCAAGCACAGGGAAGACTAAATACTAAACAAATCATCAAAGGCCAGAAAACAGGCCATCACATAGCATGCAGTTACTAAAATTAAAAGTTAACATATACTAAAGTTTTATAACTAATTTTAAAGCTTAAAAGTCACACAAATTTGTATTAAGAAAGACATACTCAGATGTTTCGTACATAAGAAAGTCAGACTGGTATTTTCTAAGATAATATTGTATCAGAGGGGTGGGGATTTTACTGTGATGTTTTTGCAGTAAAATTTCCCTTAACATTTAAGCTGTTAGTGGCAGGATGGAGCCCACAGCTCTTAAAGGATTCTGCTCACAGGAAGAATTCATTTGCAATCTAGACATTTGAAACAAATAGGAAGAAAAGTTTACCTAAAAAAATTTGTTTAATTCAAAATTGGCACAAATTTCATTCTTCAACTTAGCTGATGTACTAGACCATACTATATTTCTTTTGTGGAAAAAAAAAAGACTATTCAAACTAGTCTTCCATATATGAAGAAATTCCTTTCAATTTAAAAATGCTTCTTTTATTCAAAAATAAAATTAATTTAATCATGAACCCCCAGTTAACTAATATCACTGAACAGTCTAGCAAAGAATATTTAAAATGAACCAATAGGAAATAAATTTAACCTGCATTTGGAAAACATGATCATAGACAGGCTTAAGTATAAATATGTGTGCCTAAGTGCCTACATGCCTATCCCGGTACATGTACCTGTCTTTGTGCCTATGCCTGTATCTGTGCAGTTACTTACATAGGAGTGAGGGATAACTCATGAGAACTCATGAGAGTTGTTCTTTCAGTGATGCAGCTTTTGGGATCAAACTCAGGACCTCTGGCTTGGATGCAAGCATTTTATGCTCCGAGCATTCAGTGGTTTTGGTACAATACTCAAATAAGTTAGATGTCATCTCTACTGTTCTCCATACAGTCCCTTACTCCTAAGCGTTTTTAATTTGCTTTTTGGTTATTTTTTAGTATTTTATGTGGATTAAGGATTTTGTGTTTCACTTTGTACCTAACATGATTATTGGCTTTATGAATTACTTATTTGTTGTTTTGTTTCATGCTTTTTCTTTTCAGAAAAGAAAGCTGAGCTTTAAAACCACATAATCAAATTTGATATATTTACAAAGTGGCAGTGATGTTGAGATGGGTCTTTCTAGCCCAGGGACATAAATGTTGTATACTGCAGTGCAGGTGAGCACTCAGTGAGTAAAATTGAGGGTGTTTTTTTCTTTCAAGTTTTGTGTTTTTATGGGGTTCCTAAATGTGCAAATTTGTATCTGTAACTTTTCCTTATGCCTTCACTTGGATTCATTTCCTTTTGTTTTTGTTTGTCTGCCCTATTCTGATTTGTTTGGCTTTGTTATATTTTATTTTATTTTAATCTTTAGACACTTGCTTGTTTTCTAATGATTGAGAAAAGGGGCAGATACAGACAGGAGGGGGAAGTGGGGAGGAACTGAGTGAAGTAGAAGGAAGGGAAACTATAATTAGAATATATTGCTTGAAAAAACTATTTCAATAAAAGAAAAAATATTACATTTTTGTAAGTAGATATGGTGGCACACAACTTTAATTGCAGCACTAATTAGACAGGGGCAGGAAGGTTTCTGTAATTTCAAGATTAAACTGGTCTTCCTAGTGAGTTCTAGACCAGGCAGAGATATACAGTGAGATCCTGTCTGGGAAATAAATGGAAATAAATAAATAAAAATAAAATACATAAAAATTACTTATTTCTCCTATAGGCTTTGGAGCAATAATAATATAGCTATCACATGTGAGTGCTATTATATCAGTCAAATGGCAGTTTCTTTTGCATTACATTTTGTTAGAACCAATTCCCCAATTTTCTCTAAATCCCAAAGCCATAGGAAATAAGTCCATTTATAGCACAGAATTTACTTTTCCCCAGATGTAAACTGATGAAGGATATTTCCATTCAGTAGCTTTCTTTTATACACACAGGGAATGGATGTGATGACCTTTCTGATCTAGAGTGTTATGCATTTTGACAGGTAGCACAGACTCAATCACTCCAACCACACAGAACAGACAACTGAGCACTGCTCTCCTGAGGCACGATGTTACTCATGGTGCTTAATCACATTCACATATCTGTAGCTGAACATTATTCAGAACACAAGAGGCATAAGGACTATACTGCATGCAAATCCAGAGCAAGAAACACCACCAAATACCGGGCTCATTGTTCAATACCCGTAAAATTCCTGGGCTGCTTTCTCCTTCTGTATTTGTTACTTCCTGCCACAGTTAGTTCTGCCCCAAATATAATCATATCCTAAAAGATTTATCAAAAAATAAACAAAGAAAAATCTAGATTCATCTTTCTTCTATATTATATAGGCAAAAATACATCATAAGATGGACTTCAGAAATCTTATAATCTGTTTACAGACCTTTCCCATGTTCATAGAAGATAAGCTCTTTGCTTCCTATGGGAAAAAATTACCACTACATGGCACTTCCTCCATTAGTGATACTGCTACCTTGATTTTGGCCAAAATAAAACAGGGACAAAGCAAAATGTCCTTATGCCTTGTCAACCTCTACCCACACACTACCTGCCTAGAGTACTATCATAAATTGTGATAGTTTGGCAACCATGCTGAAAACTCACATAATGACAATTCCCACTCTCTCTAATGTCCTCCTCTTTCTTCTCTGTGCTTCTTTTATCACCTTCACCCTTCCTTATTTTTCATGAACATAAAATTTGCAATTTGCTCATGAAGGCATATCAGAGAGGTACAACATCTGATTTGAACCTCCCTTAAAATAATTTACCAAAACAATATTGTAACAAAAAGCAACTCTCTACCCAAGGGAAAACTAGCCAATTAAAGTTTCTTCATGTTCTTTCAGAATTATAAAAAACTAAAGAAAATATGCTGAAATATTAGACTTTATGATTCAATAAGAGTATTATATCCAATCTGTTGATTGCCTGTCTTGTCATTGACAGTGTCCTTTGCCTTACAGGAGCTTTGAATTTTATGAGGTCCCATTTGTACCATTTGTCCATTCTTTCTTTTTATTATTAGATATTTTCTTTATTTACATGTCATATGATATCTCCTTTCCCAGTTTCCCCTGCAAAAAAATAAAATAAAATAAAATAAAAATTAAAAGAAAAAAGAAAAACAAAAACAACAACAAAGAAACCCTGTTCCCTCCTCCCTCCCCTGGCTCAACAAACCACCTATCCCATTTCCTGGCCCTGGCATTCCCGTACACTGGGGCATAGAACCTTCACAGGTCCAAGAGCCTCTCCTCCGATTGATGACCAACTTGACCATCCTCTGCTATACATGCGCTGCTGGAGCCATTAGTCCCATCACGTGTATTCTTTGGTTGGTGCTTTAGTCCCTGGGAGCTCTGAGGGTACTAGTTAGTTCATATTGTTGTTCGTCTTAAGGGGCTACAAACTCTTCAGCTCCTTGGGTCCTTTTTCTAGCTCCTTCATTGGAGACCCTGTACTTAGTCCAATGGATGGCTGTGAGCCTCTACTTCTGTATTAGTCATGTACTGTCAGAACTTCTCAGGAGACAACTATATCAGGCTCCTGTCAGCCACCACTTGCTGCCATTCACAAATAGAGTCTGAATTTGATGCCTGAATATGGGGAGTATTCCCAGATGGAACAGTCTCTGGTTTGTCCTTCCCTCAGTCTCTGCTCCACAGTTAAACTTTGCAACTCCTTCCATAGGTATTTTGTTCCCCGTTTTAAGAAGGAATGAAGTAACCACACTTTGGTCTTCCTTCTTCTTGAGTTTCTTTTGGTTTGTGGATTGTACTTTGTGTATTCCGATCTTCTCGACTAATATCCACTTATCAGAGAGTGTGTTCTTTTGTGATTGGGTTACCTCACTCAGGATGATATTCTCTAGATCCATCCATTCACCTAAGAATTTCATAAATTCATTGTTTTTAATAGCTGAGTAGTACTCCATTGTGTAAATGTACCATATTTTCTGTATCCATTCCTCTGTTGAGAGACATCTGGGTTATTTCTAATTTTTGGCTATTATAAATAAGGCTACTATGAACATAATGGAGCATGTGTCCTTATTACATGTTGGAGTTATGCTAGGTTTTTTGTTATTCCATATGAATTTGCAAATTGCTCTTTCTAACTCTGTGAAGAATTGATTTGGAATTTTGATGGGGACTGCATTGAATCTGTAGATTGTTTTTGGTAAGGTGTCCATTTTTACTATATTAATCCTACCAATCCATGAGCATGGGAGATCTTTCCATCTTCTGAAATTGTCAATTTCTTTCTTCAGAGACTTGAAGTTATTATCATATATATCTTTCACTTGCTTGGTTAGACTCATACCAAGGTATTTTATATTATTTGTGACTTTTGTGTATAGTATTGTTTCTCTAATTTCTTTCTCAGTCTGTTTATCCTTTGAGTAGAAGAAGACTACTGATTTGTTTCAGTTAATTTTATATCCAGCCACTTTACTGAAGTGGTTTATCAGCTTCAGAGGTTCTCTGGTGGAATTTTTGGGGTCATATTAAGTATATGGTCAAATCATCTGAAAATAGTGATATTTTGACTTCTTCCTTTCCAATTTGTATCCCTTTGACCATCTTTTCTTGTCTAATTGCCCTAGCTAGAACTTCAAGTACTATGTTGAATAGCTAGGGAGAGAGTGGGCAGCCTTGTCTAGTCCCTGGTTTTAGTGGGATTGCTTCAAGTTTCTCTCCATTCAGTTTGATGTTGGCTACAGGTTTGCTGTATATTGCATTTACTATGTTTAGGTATGGGCCTTGAATTCCTGATCTTTCAAAGACTTTTAACATGAAGAGATGTTGAATTTTGTCAAATGCTTTTTCAGCATCTAATGAAATGATCATGTGGTTTTCTTCTTTGAGCTTCTTTATGTAGTAGATTATGATAACGTATTTCGATATATTGAACCAAACCTGTGTCCCTGGGATGAAGCCTATTTGATCATGGAGAATGATAGTCTTGATGTGTTTTTGGATTTGGTTGGCAAGTATTATATTGAGTATTTTTGCAACAGTGTTCATAAGGGAGATTGGTCTGAAGTTCTCTTTCCTTGTTTGGTCTTTGTGTGATTTAGGTATAAGCATAATTGTGACTTCATAGAATGAATTGTGTAGTGTTCCTGATGTTTCTATTTTGTGGAATAGTTTGAAGATTATTGGTATTAATTCTTCTTAAAAGTCTGATGGAATTCTCCACTGAACTTGTCTGGTCCTTTTTTTTTTTCTGGTTGGGATAATATTAATGACTGCTTCTATTTCTTTAGGTGTTATGGGACTGTTTACAGGGTTTATCTGATCCTGTTTTAACTTTGGTACCTTGTATGTGTCTAGAAAATTGTCCGTTTCATCTAGATTTTCCAATTTAGATGAGTATAAACTTTTGTAGCAGGATCTGATGATTTTATGAATTTTTACAGTTTCTGTTGTTATGTCTCCCTTTTCATTTCTGATTTTATTAATTTGGATACTGTCTCTGTGCTCTCTGGTTAGTCTGGCTAAGGGTTTCTCTATCTTGCTGATTTTCTCAAAGAACCAGCTCCTGGTTTTGTTGATTCCTTGTATAGTTCTTTCTGTTTCTATTTGGTTGATTTCAGTTCTGAGTTTGATTATTTCCTGCTGTCTACTCCTCTTAGGTGTATTTTCTTCTTTTTGTTCTAGAGCATTAGGTGTGCTTTCAAGCTGCTAGTGTAAGCTGTCTACAGCTTCTTTATGGAGGAACTGAGAGCTATGAGTTTTCCTCTGACTGCTGCTTTCATTGTGTCCCATAAGTTTTGGTATAATGTCTCTTCATTTTCACTAAAGTCTAAAAGGTCGAAAACAGGCCTGTTTTGTAGCCAATTATATGGTCAGTTTTGGAGAAGGTACCATTAGGTGCTGAAAATAATGTATATTCTTTGCTTTAGGATAAAATGTTCTATAAATATCTTTTAGATCCATTTGGTTCATAACTTGTGTTAGTGTTACTGTGTCTCTATTTAATTTCTGTTTCCCTGATCTATCCATTGATGAGAGTGAGATGTTAAAGTCTCCCACTATTATTGTGTGGGGTGTGATGTGTGCTTTGATCTTTTGTAGAGTTTCTTTTATGGATGTAGGTGCCCTTGCATTTGGAGCATAGATGTTCAAAATTGAGAATTTTTCTTGGTAGATTTTCCCTTTGACCAGTATGAAAGTCCTCCCTTATCGTTTTTGATAACTTTTGGTTGAAAGTCGATTTTATTCAATATTAGAATGGTTACTCCAGCTTGTTTCTTGGGTCCATTTGCTTGGAAAATTGTATTCCAAACTTTTACTCTTAGGTAGTGTCTTTCTTTGTCACTGAGGTGTGTTTCCTCACCTCATTGGGTGGAGAATGAGCAGATTGGGAAAAGATCTTTACCAAACCTACATCTGATAGGGGGCTAATATCCAATATAGACAAAGGAATCAAGAAGCTCCAGAGAACCAAATATCCCTACTAAAAATGGGGTACAGAGCTAAACAAAGAATTCTCATCTAAGGAATACCAAATGGCTGACAAGCACCTAAAAAAAGTTCAATATCCTTAGTCATCAGGGAAATGCAAATCAAAATAACACTGAGATTCCACCTCACATCAGTCAGAATGGTTAAAATCCAAAACCCAGGTAACAGCAGATGATAGCAAGGTTATGGAGAAAGAAGAACCCTCCTCCCTTGCTGATGTGATTGCAAGCTGGTACAACCACTCTGGAAATCAGAAGTTTATCAGAAAATTGGACATAGTACTACCTGAGGACCCAGAAGATGCTCCAACAAGCAATAAGTACACATGCTTCACCATGTTCATAGCAGCCTTATTTATAATAGCCAGGAGACGGAAAAAATTCAGATGTCCTTCAACAGAGGAATGGATACAGAAAATGTGGTATATTTACACAATGGAGTATTACTCAGGTATCACAAGTGATGAATTCATGAAATTCTTAGGCAAACAGATAGAAGTAGAAAATATCATCATGAGTGAGGTAACCCAATTGCAAAAGAAAACACATGGTATGCAATCACTGATAAGGGGATATTAGACCAAAAGCTCTAAATAACAAGAATACAATTCACAGACTGTTGGATGCCTCAGCTGCAAAACATCGGAGCCTGCCACCGGAGACTCAACTCACACCTGCTGTGCCTGAACCAAAGACTCACTACTATGAGTTCCTCCTTCAGGATTCCAGAGGAAACTACACCTGCTGGCTGGCATGTATACAGCCTGAGGACATCTGTTGTTGACCTCCTCCCCCACTGTAGACTGCGCCTCCAGCCACACCCCGGAGTTGAGACCTGTGGGATGTCCTGAGTCTCCACCTTCAGCCCAGCAGTCACCTTCCCTTGGACTTCCCCCTTGACTTTGTTTGGACTCTTCCTGACTCCTCCCGAATTCCTTATGTTATTCAAATGTCATTGTAACCTAGAGATTCAGTTTGCTGTCTTGTATATAATTGCTGAACCCACCAAGTAAAGGCGAACCTTGATTGGAAACCCTCAACTTGGCTTCGTGTCCTTTTGTTCTCGAACTCTATGTTTCAGGTCTCCTTTCTCCCTTCGGTCGAGGCAGAACCCGGTTCATGAAACAGCGGGACAGTTTCAACAGACCACATGAAGCTCAATAAGAAGGATGACCAAATTCTGGGTGCCTTCGTCCTTCCTCAAAAGAGAACAAAATACTCACAGGAGCAAATATGGAGATAAAGTGTAGAGCAGAGACTAAAGGGAAGGCCACCCAGAGACTGTCTCATGGGATTCATCCCATATACAGTCACCCAAAGCAGACACTATTGTAGATGCCAAGAGGTGCATTCTGAAAGGAGCCTGATACTGTCTCCTGAGAGGCCCTGCCATAGCCTTACAAATACAGAGGTAGACGTTAGCAGCCAACCACTGGACTAAGTGTGGGGTACCTAATAGAGGAGTTAGAGAAGGGACTGAAGGAGTTGAAGGGGTTTGTATCACCATTCAAAGAACAGTAATATCAACCAACCAGGTCCCCCAGAACTCCCAGGGACTAAGCTATCAACAAAGGAGTACACATGGCTCTAGGTGCATATGTAGCAGAGGATGGCCTTGTCATGCACCAATGGAAGGAGAGGTCCTTGGTCCTATGAAGTCTCAATAGATGTCTCAGTGTAGGGGAATTGAGGATGGGAAGGTGGAAGTGGGTGAGTGGGTGGAAAAACACCCTCATAGAAGCAGGAGATAGAGGATGTAAGGGTGTTTCTGGGAGGGAGAGAAACCAGGAAAGGAGATAACATTTGAAATTTAAATTAAAAATATCCAATAAAAAAGAGTATTATATCCAACAAAAATAGCAGGGACAACTAAAAATTTTAAGGAAGTGTCAAGGTACTTTCACCCAGAGGACTTGGTGATTAATGAAACAAAAACAATATGGGCTTACCTACAATATCTAGGGAGTAGCTAAGGGCAATGATAAAAGTATATTAAGTTTTGGGGCTTACAGGACACTACTGACCAAAAGTTTCAAAAGAGTTAACCCATTCCTAACTGGGCTTTTTGTTTGATAGCAGGTTTTCTGGGAAAGGAATTATACCCCTATTGTAAAGTTACTACATTTACATTTTTAACTGTGTCTATGCTTATATTATAGGAAGCTTCTATTGTTTTAAGTTTCCATTTGACTTTTCTCTGAAGTTATTAGCATTAGTTATTCATCCCATATTTTATCTCCTACCTTGTCCTCTCATCTCTTAGACCACTTAATCCTTCTTGACCCATTTGTTCACATTCCTCCTTTATAAGACTTGCCTATTTAATCTTCCCACTTCCAGTGTCCTGACTTCTAACTATATGCTAATTTAAACACAAAGCCATCATCTACATATGAAAGAGAACATCTAATTTCTCTCAGGGGTCTGAGATCTCACTCAGTATTTTTTTTTCAGTTCCTTTCATTTACCTGCAAATTTTATGGTTTATTTTACCAAACCCTATTTCCAAAGACACCAAGTACTTGAGACACAATACATAAAAACTCAAACTGGTACTTATATGAATGCTTCATCCCTTGGCTATCTTTCATAGCATTAGAAGAAGAGAAGCAACCATCTATCCTAAGTAGATGTGAACCCAGTGAGCTATAATAACAACTGGTTATATAAGATATACTCATTGTTGCAATGGTGACACAAATATTGTGTAACCAATAACTTTCTGATTGCATTTAAGGTCTGATCTACAAGATAGAGCTCATGTCTGACACTGATAAAGAGACCAAAACCTTAAGTCTAGGTGATTCAGAGGCCATAGAAGAGACCCATATGATATCATTTGACTAAACTAATGAAATATTAAGCTCACTCCTTAAAACTTCTTATCATATCCATAGATAAAAGTTTCTTCATCAGAGAAGCTTTTTTGTTTGTAGTAGTTGGTGATTAACACAAAGACCAAAAACAGGTCAATATGCGGAAAATAGTAAATTGCCAAGTGTTCAGTCCCCAAAATGCCATTCATATCCACCTCCCCCCACCCACCCAAAGGCTCAGGAATCATTGAAAAAGATCAGGAAGATTGTAAGAGCTGCCGGCCATCTTTAGAAGAGTGTAGCAAAGCATGGTTTTCCAGATATAATATGGTGATTGCATATATGAACTCAGAGAGGTGTATGCACAAGATTTCACAAGAACAGACCAGACAAAATCTTAACATGGAGAGCTGACCCTTTTCTGTAAGTAGAAATCTACTAAAATAGGAGAATCAGTTTTATTCATGGCTGCAGCCCTGGAATTGTTAATCATGACTCCAATAGATGGCTCTACAGCCATATACATACTGGTATTGACAAGAGCAAACTGATCCCACAAGTCTGTAAAAACAAAGGACACATGACATAGGGAAGAAATAATGATGTTTAGGACAGAGGATGCATTGTAGGGTAGGAAATGGGAAGTAGCCTTGATCAAAGCATAGAATACGAATGTATGCAATTCTCAATTAGTAAATGTGTTAACTTAAAAAGGGAACCAAGTCATACAGTATAATACATTATAACTTGGTTAAATTCACCCCTCATTACCTTTTCATCTTACTGAAGATAAACTCTGTGCCTACACTGCTAGATTATGTCTTAAGTAGAATATCCAGCTTAAAGTATTATATATGTACACTTGCATATGAGCAAGTATGGATCTAGATCAGGTAACTATAAAAGGGCCCATGTAAAGGGGCCATTTCAAGGGAGAAATAGAGAGAGAAATTAAACATATATGCTATGAACATGGAAGGAGAAACACTGCTGATGTAGCCGAGTTGGGGAGGGGAGGCCAAGGAGATATGAGAAGGAAATGGGGGTTGTGGAGAGTTAACCAAACTGTTTCTAGGAAAATGTCATAAGGAGACTTGCTATAATTCACACTAAGTAAAACATAGAATAAAATAAACAAAGAGCTATTATGGACTTAAAGATATTTCTAGGATTATATGCAAAAGTATTACAGGTAGAGATCAAAGATTAATGCACTGAAATTACCAGTGGGGTAATTTCTGTAATCACTGAAGAGTTAGAATATTACAGAGTCAAGAGACAGGTAAATTAGACTTTGAGTAAATCTCAGACCATACTTTGTAAGTACTAGGTTAAAAGTCTATCATTAGGTAGCTTGTCTACTCTCAAAGGGGAATTAATCCATAAGTGATTTTTATTGCACTGAACTCTAATAGTTATGTTGCTATGGTCACCCTACAAAGACAGGTGAATTTCCACTCAAAATTAACTTCAGGTGTCATACAGGAAGAAGGCATGAAAAATTTTGCTACTTACGTAAAGAGGCTTTCTAGAGATAATATTGTTTTTCACATTTGCTTCAAAGTAGAGTACAACAATATATCTGTACTTATATGAGAGTATGTGGAGATAGGAGTCAGGAAACTAAAAAGGGGCCCAAGAAATGGAGAAGTCATTTCTTTATAAGTAATACCAAGAAAATCTTGGTTGTTAGGGATTAGAAACAGAAGTGTTATGGTGACTTGGCAAATGGAGCATGAAATTTGTTTTCAACTTTTTATCCAGTTTAGAGCAAGAAAGGAAAAAGGCAAGGTGACTAGGAAAACATGATGCTTAAAAGCTGTTATAAATTAAACATAAACAATTGATGTTGGCCACTGTAATATCTCCATGGTAAGATACACTGATTTTTCCTGAGTATAGATCCAATATTGTAGTTTTAAAAGAATGACATGTATGCTTATATATTACCAAGTAACTTTGTTAAATACAGCATTAATATGTGATGTGTTACAGTATACCACATACCACACCCATGTACCAGGCCTTAGCATCTCTCTCTCTCTCTTTCTCTCTCTCTCTGTCTCTCTCTCTCCTCACTAATTTCTTTATCTATGTCTCTCATCCCATTTCTACTTTATCAAAGAACATTATACATGGCATAGGACTGCTCTACCATATATAAACATGCAAAATTTAAACACTGCATGGTTTTTTCTCACATGTGGGTTGGATAGTCTTCACTTCTACGTGTTATTTATGCATGGTTGTATAAGAGTATGTAGGTGTAGAAATCAGAAAATTAAAGGGGGGGGCCAGGAGATGGAAATTTTATTTCTCTATAATAATAGCAAGAAAATCATGATTATCAAACATTAGAAGCAGACATGTTATGGTGACTTAGCCAGTGACATTTGAAAAAAATCTATTGATAATTCCTCAGAGACTTTCCTCTGGGAGTGGGGATCAAAGAATAAAGCCATCATTCTGTCTCCTTTCTTGTATCAGTGAAGTCTGAAGGAGTTACTGAAGCTTCTAAAGTCAAAATATCTTGAGGGACCACTGAAGGAGAAACACTTTTTCACTAAAAACTGCTAGGCAATGAACCAATTATTATATAGCCAAGCAAAGTTTTAAGTGAATGAGATGTTTCCATTGCCACAGGCACAGGATTCTTCATCCATGTTCAGGCAGATATGGGTACTGTGTCTGAACTCAGATTTACCAGTAATTTGATCTTGAACTAATAATTCAGCTGTTTTGCCCATTAGTTTTATTAGTTGTAAATATTATCAAATAGCACATATGCTTTTTAGGACTAATGTAGAAATCACAGTACTGTGTAATATTATTACTCAATCTGCTAACATAGACTTCATGATAAATTGTCACTCCCAAATACTGTGGCAAGAGCTCTGAAAATGTGGTGGATAAAACCAAAAAGGTTACAAATCTCGTTTTATTTATTTTCTGAGTTTAAGTAAATCTCTCACATTTCATAAAGTCAAATATTAGTGCTAGTCTTTGTATTTTGAGTCCATTTTATTCACCAAATATTAGCACACACCCTATGAGAAGGGTGTGCTTTACTTTCTCTTTTGTTTTCATTGGCGCATACTAAGTGTGAAACACAATGGGTTTCATTCTAACATTTCCATACCTGTGTGTAACTTACTTTGAGTGTATTTGCTTGTCTACTATACTCTCATTTCTGTAAATGTGGAGAATTAAAGGCAAAGAATATATAGTTTCTGTGGAGCTGTGCTGCATTTTATATGTAACCCGAGAATCCTTTCAAACAATATAAAGCTTAAAAGGAAGCAACATGGATGAACAGAAAAGGGCACTTGCTGCCAAGTCTGGCAATGTAAGCTCGCTTTCTAGAATCTAAATGGTGGCAGGACTTGTAAGCTGTCCTTCCACACATACACATTATGACACAAGCATCAAACACACACACATACACACACACATTCTCTCTCCGTCTCCTTCTCCCTCTCCTTCTCACACCCCTCACACACACACACAAATAGAAAAATATAACAATTTAATAATGAATTCACACAGATTAGGTGATACTGTGGTTTAATTCTTATGACAAGCCCAGGTGTAGTATTAATGACATCATTAAAGGTACAACTTGGCATCTTTATGTTATCAGTTAAGATGAAAGGGATAGCACATATCTTCACAGAAGAATGGAGAAGAGTGAGTATCTTTGGTAAATATTGATTCATCTTTTGAAATTAAAAAATATTGTTGCTACAAATAAGATGGGCCATAAAAAAAGTTAGGAATATCTAATTAGCATCCAAACTAACAATATCTGCCATAATATATATGCCTATTTTATATCATTATTTTTAAATGACATAATTAGCTTCTTAAGTTTTAAATAAAAATATTTATTTTGCACATTAGAGGATCATCCTTGTAATCTTCATGTTTTATTCTGTAACTTTTACGATTCTATACATAATTTTGTGCTTATATATTTGGATTATTTTTCCTAAATGGATTTAATCCAATGTTCTAGATAAATTTAATTCATAATCAGTCCTCACACAACAGGACTGATGCACATATGAATCCTCACAGACTCCGGCAGCATGCACATATGAATCCTCACAGACTCCGGCAGCATGCACATATGAATCCTCACAGACTCCGGCAGCATGCACAGGGCTGCATAGTTTCAAGGCAGTCATCATACAGTGACAGAATAAAGTGCACACTGCCTCCTGATCTTCAAGCAGATATCTACACGTGACGCCCATTTACAGACAAAAATTAGTTTCCTCCAATGGAGTCTCACTCAATATGTTAATCACATTATTATCTAAACTCCTTGAATGCCAACTTGCAATCCTATCACATTGTGTACTGAGATATTTTTGTATTATTTTATTGTAAACCTAAGGCCAGTATATATACCCTATTAACACTGATACATGCTTTAGGACAATACACTCAGATGCCTTTGCTTTAGATTTCTGTAAAAAGAGGTTTTTGTTTCATTTGACTATATACAAATATGTTACAGATAAACTATGATCCAAATGTTACATTAAATAAAAGACTGGGTTTACACGTGCATCTGGGAGCAGATCTTGTGATCGAGCTCCCACCCCTATGCCCTACACCCAGAGACAACTTGACTCCCAGGAGTTCTGACACCCCCAGACTCAGAGGTGAGTACCCAACTTCCATTCCAATACCTGGCCTAATTGGGAACTCCTGGGGCCAGAGGACACAGGACCTACCACCATGCTGGAGACATACCTTCTTTCTGGTGTGCATCTACACCTAGGATCAGATCCTGTGCTCCATCCCTGCTCCCCAAACCCTCTACACCCAAAGACAGGTTGACTCTAAGGAGTTCAGACATATCCAGGTTCAGAGATCAGGCTCTCCAGACTCCCTCTGTTGCAAGCAAAGACCAAGTGGCACTTCCCGCTGGGAAGGATGGCAACAGAGCTCCTTCACTCAGGTGTTTGTACACTGGATTCCACCACGAGAAATACCTCAGGAGTGGTAAGAGAGGACTCAACACACTGTTTAGGTTTTGAATGCTTTATGTCAGTTTCCAATACAACTACAAACAGCATACAATATGTTATCAGAGCTAAAAGGATAAAGGCTATGGCAAAACAATAGCTAAACATTTCTTTATACCACATATTAGAATATATACGGCTTCACTCTACTGCCTATTAGGGGGTATATGACCTGACAATGTCTCTGGAAGCAGGCTCAGCTATCTCTGAGGCAGGGCGTGGTGTTCTCAGACTAACCAAAAGTAGTTGGTGTCCAGCAGGCTCAGCTATCTCTCAGCTGGAGGGTTATACTTGACCACGAAGAAAGATTTGACTGTAGATAATGTTTGACCACGAAGATTACTTGCCCATGAAGTCTAGGGTAGTCTCGGATGCTCTCTGGTCATTGTGGCAGAGTCTGGAGGCTCAGGAGGTTCACGTCAGCAGCCATGGCTACCAAGAATGGGGGAAGAGATGCCAGCTTGTCTCCTAGCTGCCTCTTTAAGCTATTTTTGACGTCACACTGGAGCAGGGTTTAGATAACCACTTGCATCTGGTTATCTTCTCAAGTTGTTTACTTTTCTTATGGAAAATTTTCTGTACAAGTATATACTTCTAATATCTCTCATTTTGGCAAAACATCTTCCATATATTATTCTAGATAACTAATACATCAAAACAACTCACTGGAAATAACTTATTTCAAAACAACTTCCAAACATTTCCTATTACAAGGTGGAGCAAGTCTTGATACAGGCCTGCTCCTTACACCCTCTCATACCCAGAAATATCCTGACCCAAAGAAGCCAAAATAACCAGGCTCACAGGAGTGACAGGCTCAAGTCAGAAACAGGAAGGCCATTTAACACCAGAGATAACCAGATGGTAAGAGGGAAGCTCAAGAATATAAGCAACATAGACCAATGCTACATGGAAACATCAAAACCTAGTTCTCCCACCACAGCAAGCCCTGGATACCCCAACACTCCTGAAAAGCAAGATTCAGATCTAGAATCCCATCTCATAAATATTATAGAGGATTTTAAGAAGGACATAAGTAACTCCCTTAAAGAAATACAGGAGAACACAGGTAAACAGGTAGAAGCCCTTAAAGAGGAAACACTGAAATCACTTAAGCAAATACAGGAAAACACAATCAAAATGGTGAAATAATTGAAAAAAAATCTGAGATCTGAAAATAGAAATAAAAATAATAAAGAAATCACAAATGGAGAATAACCTGGAGATGGAAAACCTAGGAAAGAGATCAGGAGTCACAGATGCAAGCATCACCAACAGAATACAAGAGATAGAAGAAAGAATCTCAGGGGCAGAAGACACCTTAGAAAACATTGACACAACAGTCAAAGAAAATGCAAAGTGTAAAAAGCTCCTAACCCAAAACATCCAAGAAATCCAGGATGCAATAAAAAGACCAAACCTAAGAATAACAGGTATAGAAGAGAGCTATGTTTCCCAAGACATCAAGGAAGCAAGAGCCTCCCAACACCCAAAAGGAATGACATTAGCTGAAACACCCAACAAAGGGGAGAGAGAACCTCTAGAGACCACCTCCAGCAGATAGGAACAGCTCCAAGTTGAGGGAGGGGGCCACCCACTCATCTCAAAAATTTTCACCCAGAAGTGTTTTTGTCTAAAGAAAATACAGGGCCATAAATGTGAAACACAGATGGAAGGGAAGGCGATCCAGAGATTATCCCACGTAGAGATCCATCCCATCTGCAGATACCCTACACTATTGCTGATGCCAAGAAGTCCTTGCTGACAAGAGCATGGTATGGCTGTCCTGTGAGAGGTTCTGCCAGCACCTGACTAATGCAGATACAGATACTCATAGCCAACCATCATTCTGAGCCTGGGGACGTCAGTGGTCAATGGAAGAGCTAGGGGAAGGACTGAAGGGAGCCGAAGCAGTTTGTAATGCATAGGTAGAACACTATCAACTACCCAGACCATCCAGAGCTCCCAGGGAATAAACCACCAACCAAAGAGTATATGTGAAGGGATCCATGGCTCCAGCTCCATATGTATGTACATATGGATATGCAGAGGATGGCCTTATTTACTATCAATAGAAGAGGAGGGCCGTGGTCCTGTGCAGGCTTGGTGCCCCAGTGTAGGGGGATCATAGAGGGGTAAGGCACAAGTGAGTTAGTGGGCAAAGGAGCACCATCAAAGGGGGAGGGGAATGGAATGTGGGGGTGCGAAGGGAACTTAGAAGGGAGACAACATTTGACATGTAAAGAAAATAACCAATAATAAAAGAAAAAATATTTATTGACTAACATGAGGAACTAATTACATGAGGGCAGCCTTCATTTACACATATTTTAATGTGTATGCCTATACTACTAGCCAACATGGTCCCTATTCTTATTAAAGGATTTGATTTACAGCCACATATATGTATATATATATATATATACATATATATATATATATATATGTATATATATATATATACATACATATACATATATATGTAAATAAAGCCATACACATAAAAAATTGGCTTGGTTTATGAAGCCAAGTTTTGGTGGGCAAAAGCTGCATTCACTTTCTTCTTTCCTAAGATCACTTCTAAATTCAGTGTAGGAACTATGTGAACGTACCATTACTTTGTAGCTGTTTGATCCAGACAGAACCATGGTAGCTGCTTCAGGAGTTTGTGATGAAAACTCCAGTAGTAAACAGGAGATAAATATTTTTTATTCTTTTCATGTTTCTTTAAAATTTACTTATTGATCTTTTTTATTCAAAACAAAGGTCTTCCATGCAATCTATTCTTCTCACATTTACATTTCCCATAACTGCCACCAGATCCTCCTGTCCACCTGATGCCACCCTCTCAAAATAAAAAGGCGAACAACAGCAACAACAACAAAACAGCCAAACAACAAATGAAATACACACAACACAAAAATTAAAACCAAAATATACAAGTGACCAGTCAGTTTAAAAAAGAAAATAAAAAGAGAAAAAAGAAAACAGAAGATAGCAATTTGAGACAAAAAGTCTACAAAATACTACTTAGTTAATTTTGTATTGGCCATATTAAATGTAAACTTCTACCAAATCCCTGTTCCCTCAGACTTCAGGAGGCTTACTAAAAATGTTTACCTAGTGTTTAAGCAATATGTGTCCACTGATCAGAACAATCCCTGTCTTTCTATGTCAGAAAACACTAGAGATGGTTTATTTGCAAATAATTTCTTGGGGCAAAGTGATTTTGTTCTGCCATGAAACTGCTACTATTGAAAACAATATTAAATTATGACCAAAAATTGTATATCACAGACTCTCAAAAAGAAAAGACAAACAAATAAATTTTTAACATATAGAAAACAAATGAACTTATCATTAATATATTTCTCAAATAAATGTCATTTATATAAAGATATAGCTTAATAGTCAAACTCTTACCTAGTTTTTATTGTACAATATTCCCATGCTCTCAGCTTTCCTTAGTTGCCTGTTATCTGAATAAGGTTGATGGTTCTCAGAATTTTCCCCATTTACTTTAATTGTTCCAGGGAGGAAAGAAAGGGGGGATATGGTGTAATGATACTGTGGTTTTACTATATATAAATTCACAATATTTTTATTTTCAGATCATCTCTACTAAAGGTAGAAGGAAACACAGGACACGTCAACCATCTGCAGATAGTGCAGGTGGTATTATGGAGATAGCTACAGACAACAACCATGACTTCCATGATAGGTTTAGCTGAGCTAGCAATTTCTACTTTGTGCAAGATTTTCATGTGTGAGATTCTTGTGAACCATTTTGACTGGAGTGATTGGCATGGCAGCTGTTCTGTTCATTTTCCATGCAGAAAAAATGTACCCAAATTTATCTAAAAGAATAGAACTTATTTGAGAGGACTGAGATTTCTTACATATATAGTTAATCTTTACCTAGAAGAAATGTTAATAACTTTGCATGTTACCTAGATAATACAAATTTAGTAATGTTAATTCCTTGGCAGAAATGGATAAATGCCTACCAAAGCAGCTACACAGAGAACTGTACTCAGTGTCGTAACACAGCATCCTATGACTATGCTGATATTGGCTGACAAATAGATCTCTGAACAAAATACAAAGATGCTTTTTATTATGGGATTATTTTTTTGATTGTTGATTGTCGATTGTTGATTGCTGTGGGTTTTATGCATTGAAAGTGTTATAGAGCTGGGCGGTGGTGGCGCACGCCTTTAATCCTAGCCCTTGGGAGGCAGAGGCAGGTGGATTTCCGAGTTCGAGGCCAGCCTGGTCTACACAGTAAGTTCCAGGACAGCCAGAGCTACACAGAGAAACCCTGTCTCGAAAAAAACAAAAAACAAAAAAACAAACAAACAAAAAAACAACCAAAAGTGTTATAGATTATGTGAAGTTGAGGCTTCTTTTGAAATACTTAACTTTAAGTTTTCAGTTTTAAGTATATATTAAAGAAAAAGAAGACAAGAGTTTTATAAATACCATAATTACTATTCCAGATATCTACAATAGGTTTAAATTTAAAACCAATAAAATAAATATGATACCACATTTTAAATGCTAATTTTTTAACCTTAATTTATCATGGTTGTCAAAATTTTAGATGTCACTTATCAAAATTTATATAATCAAACAATTACACATCATCTCCAACATCTACCGCTCTTTATTGCAGGATTTGTTTTACTACACTGGTGCTTTCCAAGGCCTCTCTGACTCTGACAGCACGCACAGTTCCAGTAACATACCATATGGTATATAGGTACCAAGAAATACCGCATTTTGAAAGCTCTCCATTTTTCTTAAAAATATTTCATCTTTACTAAGGGACAATTAAGTGTATTTGTTTCTCATGCAGAGATATTGTACTCTCAATATTACCACATGGTCAGAATTTCCCAACCAAATGAAATCTTCATCCATAGATTAGTCAATATAAGTATCATATGTAATAATCTATTAATCATTAGTTCAAGAAAAATTTACTGTGAGAGTTGGTTCTGATATCAATAAATAGTTTGAATTTATATTTCAAAGATTGGAATTTGGATGGTCTTATTAATTGCTTAATTTTGTGTTGAGTTATGAACCATTAACAAAAATATTCTGTCCTATGAAAATGTAACCAAACAGAGTCAAAAATTCTACTCACGAGAAGTGCCTCTGAGCCAATGGAAATATAAATTTCTACAAAAATGTCTATTAAATAGCATCCAACAACATAGGAATATGTTTATCAAGAGTCTTTGTGTTTACAGTGCCACAAGTTTCCACTTGAACCAAGTAACAAAAACTAACCTCCCAGAAAGATAAAACCAAGAAAATTCTTTTATATTTTCACCATGCTAAATTTTGGAAACTTCTTTTATTATCAAGAATAGAAAACTATGTGGCAAAAATTTGATACATTGCTATGAATAATTTTATTAATTGTCCCTTAAGATAAAAATACATTTGGCCTATTAGAAACTATAAAATATTAACCAAAAATAAAAATAAAAACTATGCTTTCCTCCTTTTTGAAAAGCTACTTAATGGAGTTGTGCTATACTAAAAAGAGGCAAAATAAAAAACGATAGCATCCTGGGGTTAGTATTTTCTTCAATAAGTGATTCAAATACAAAGAACTCACGTATTGTTACTGATAGTGATAGCTATGTAACATTGATTACATAATGTACAGTTGTTCTTCTTTTGGATGGGAATGTAGAAAGAAGGCCGGAGAATGGAGGCAGACTAGTAAACAGGCATGATATTGTAGTTCAGACTGATTAGTTGTAGCATTATGTGACATGCCAATATGAACATAACTAACAAGAACACATATTTATCAAAATACCCAATGAAGGTAATTCTCAATGTACTTAACATTGCACATGAATATGTCAGATTTCCTGCATGCACAGGGCTGAATCATGTTGTGTGGCCCTAGACCTTTGTACAGAGTCAGTATTTCCAGCTATGGTTCAATTCTGACCTTCAGAGGGAAGGAAAATCTAAATAAATTTAAATTAGTTTTAAAACTTAGCCACTACTTTAGCCAGAGAAGAAGAGTGTGAAATTCTTGGTGCTTCATCTTCTAGAATATAACCCTGAGGATAAATGCCTGTGACCTTCATTTTCACTGTGGCCGTAGCTACAGACTAAGTTCAATATATCCAGGTAATTGCTTGGTTGCACTCTGTGGCAAAGCAGCAGAAATAGCAAGGAAACAAGCAGAATCTTTCCAAGTCTGCGATAAAGGCATTTATAGTAAATAAATGTAATTTTATAGAAGGAGGCAAGACTCCTTAAGCATCCCTCACTATGCCCAATGTGCATGCTATACATTAAGAATCCTGAGAGGTTCACACCTCTGAAATTGAACCGTAAGCAGATTGCTGCAAGAAATATGTTGCATTCCTGACTTCAGGAAGAACTTTAAATTCCTGAGGCAAAATATAGTTCTTGTGTCAGTTTCGAATACCCTGTAACTGTGTGTTAATTTCCCGGAGCCCAAGGTGTTTTTGACACTTCCACATTATTAATCCTACCAGTTAGCTGACTGCCACAGCTGGTTTTTGTTTGTTTTGTTTTGTTTATTTTTTGTTTTGTTTTTTCACCTATATACAACCAAGGGCAAACAGCTAATTTGAGGACAAGCAGGTCAGATTTCACCAACATTCAGTCACCTACTTAGAGATACCTGAGGACAAGGAGTCATGTGGAACCCTGGCCATGGTTCTAGCAGCTGGTTATCTGCTCAGCCTCCATTCTTCCACCCACATTGAAAGCTGTGACTTTCCGAGAGCTTACCATAAGACAGAGAGCACATCTTGCTTTTCAGAGCCACTCTCTCAAAATATCTGCTTTGAAAGGAACAGAACCTTGTGAAGTAATAGGATGTTTACACAAATAATGAAAAATATGATTTGAATAGGAAGTCAAAATTTTGGCTAGCTCTCATCCTCTCCATTTAAGGAAATGATGAATGGCAACATTACAAGTCAACTTGGTCAAAAGATCCATGGCTTGAAACATTGCCTCAATCACAGAGAACTATTTAAACTTTCCAAATATGGATACCAGTACTTGGAATTTGGGAAATGGAACTAGCAAAATGGAACCCTCAGAAATTCTTTTAAAACAAGAACATATGAAAGTTGTCAGGTGCCAGAAAATGACCTGCTTGGCTCTTACACACTGGCCACAGTTAGTCTATTCCACTTTCTGGAACTGATATTCTTTGAATAGGACTATGAATTTTGCATGATTAATTTTTATTTCAGTTGCTTTCTTTTTGTCTGAGCTCATTAATGTTTGGATGGATTAAATTAGCGGCTTTCCAAGAATTAGGATGTATAGTAAAAATGAAAAGCAAGCTATAACTCACTCCAAAGTCCTGTAAATATAACAGATACATTTTATAGTAGTATACCAGGGGAGAATACATTACTAATTATTAGAAAAGATGCAAATAAAATGGGTGACAACATATCATACTTGCCCACTGGAATTGTTTGCTAACTGGGCTAGAGATTAGTCTAAAATAACTTACTGAAGGCAATCAATATCACTAGAGATATTAATTTTCAGCCTAGAACATCTAATTTGCAGATGTAAGCACCTTCTTATATGCCACAAGTCCTCACATGCAAAATATAATTATTCTTCAAGTGAGATTCTCATTTCTTTGTAATACCAAAACTTTGTTGAATACAGTTCACCTTCTGTAGAATTTTGGAAAAAGAACAAGTAATGAAACTATGGACTACTACATAAAGTTTTACATATTAGTAGATCTCATAATACAGTAATTGGAAGAATATATTAGATATATTTAGCAGGGTCATTTTATGACAACTAAGCTAGTTTATCAACCATCCACCAAATGGATTAAATTTTAAAAATTTTAGCAAACATTAAATACTCTGACCATGGCTAATTCAAAACTATGTCTTTTGATTCACTCTCTCCCCTCCTCCATCCTAAGATCACTCACAATATGTTAATTATACATAGCCAATAACTTTGGGATTAGTAACCATGAAAATTACATTTAGTTCAACTATTCAATGTAGACTCTAAAAAGAAAGATAAATCAATGAATGGCTTTGACTAGAGAAGAATTATGTCCTTGATGAGGACAACCCCTAAGGCAGGATTTCACTGTCACTAACAAGCATAGAAATCATATACAAATGCAGGAATGTGCTTCTGAAATGTGCTACTAGCAGTCACATTCATAGATCATGTGAAATGTAGGCTTCAGGCATAGGTGACATTTTTAGGACCAGAATCTATTGCAATCTCTCCAAAGAGCTCTCTACCATTACATAAAATTCCATGTAGGTTTTAAATATAGATTATACTAACAGTTCCATTTAAACAATATCAGTTATACTTGAAAATTATTAGGATTAAAGTAAAAACCCATATATAAATACACATTAAAACTCTAAATTCCTTTTACTGCTTTGAGAAGAGTGATATCAAATTTGATATCAAGAAGCAATCAGTTATAGGGAAAAAGTTGACAAATAACAGTATAAAATACCATTTTTAAAAAGGTAATTATCAAGCTTCCACTAAAATTGCTAGCCACAAAACACTAAAATTGGGCAAAATTGTCAACGTTAAGTTCTACATTCAGTTAGCAAATCAAAACTCCAATCTAATGTTTTCAACATAAAATGTAGATGACACAGCCTGGTTTTAGTCACTATGTCACAGGCAACAGTTGGTAAACACAGAGGAGTCTGCTATGGAAATCTAAGTCCAAGCTCCTGTCCCTAAAAAGAAAGAACACGTTAAACTGTCCACAGCTAGGAAATAGTCATGGTTAAGAATGCTCACAAACCACTTCTTAGAGAATGTGAAGAGGAACCCGGGCGTGGTGGCGCATATCTTTAATCCCAGCACTTGGGAGGCAGAGGCAGGTGGATTTCTGAGTTCGAGGCCAGCCTGGTCTACAGAGTGAGTTCCAGGACAGCCAGGGCTACACAGAGAAACCCTGTCTCGAAAAACCAAAAAAAGAAAAAAAAAAAGAAAAGAAGAAAAAAAAAAAGAATGTGAAGAGGAGAGCAGGCATGCTTCTGGGGACTGGATCTTAGTAACACAGGCATTAACTAGATGACAAGACATATACCCAGACATGAACTGTTTAGACAGTGGAAAATGGCAAGGCTGTTGGTGTTCACAGGGTGAATTTGGGAAAAAAATTTAACATTCAGTGAAGACAAAGGTTTATCTCCTTATCCTCCACTCCCTAAAATCCACCAACACACCTCAAATAGTGAAATAAAAAAAGAAACCCACTTTGTGTGATGGGTAGATTTAACTTGATACAATCTAGATTAGCAGATTGGGGAGGGAGTCTCATAGAAGGATTCTCTAGATTAAGTTGACCCATGGCCATCATCAATGCATCTGAGTGATTTAATTAACTGAGTTCATTAGTGGGACAAGAACCACAGTGAATTTGGACTACACCAACCATCCCAGGAACTACTCCAGAAAAACTGAGAGACTCTACTAAACACTAGTATGTGTGTGTGTGTGTGTGTGTGTGTGTGTGTATGTGTGTGTGTGTTATATTCCTTGCTTTCTGCTCTGGATCAAGGATATAATATGATTAGTAATTTCAAGTTCCTGCTGCCTTGACTTCCCTAAAACAAAGGAGTGTAAATTGTGAGTCAAATAACCCTTTTCTCCTTTAAGTTGCTTTTGTTAGGGTACCTAATCAGAGGAACAGTAAGTAAAGTAAGAGCATATTAAATGTTTTTCTTCCTTTTTTTGTTTATTGGTTATTTTCTTTATTTACATTTTAAATGTTATCCACTTTTCAGGTTCCCCCCCAAAAAAAATCATTATCTCATCCACCCTTCCCCTGCTTCTATGAGTTTGTTCAGCCACCAACCCACCCACCCACTCCTACCTTTCTGCCCTGGTGGAATTACATTAGGGCATCTATCCTTCATAGGACCAAGGAAGGACCTCTCCTATTGATGCAAACAAGGCCATCCTCTGCTACATATATGACTGGAGCCATGAGTCCCTCCATATATACTCTTTGGTTGGTGGTTTAGTCCCTGGGAGCCCTGAGGGAGTCCAGTTGGTTTTATTGTTGTTCATCCTATGGGGTTGCAAATCCCTTCAGCTCCTTCAGACCTTTCTCTAACTCCTCCATTGGGGATCCTATGCTCAGTCAAATAGTTGGCTGTGATCATCTGCTCTGTAATTGTCAGACTCTGGCAGAGCCTCTCTGGATACAGCTATATCAGGCTCCTGTCAGCAAGCACTTGTTGGCATCCACAATGGTGTCTGCATTTAGTGACTGTATGTGGGATGGATCCCCAGGTGGGACAGTCCTTCAGTCTCTGCATGGCCTTTCCTTCAGTCTCTGCTCCACACTTTGTCTATGAATTTGCTCCCACGGATATTTTATTCCCCCTTCTAAGAAAGACCAAAGTATCCACACTTTGGTCTCCCTTCTTCATGAGCTTCATGTGGTCTGCGAATTGTATCTTGGGTATTCCGAGCTTTTGATCTAATATCCACTTATCAGTGAATGCATACCATATATGTTCTATTATGATTGGGTTGCCTCACTCAAGATGATATTTTCAAGTCCCATGCATTTGCCTATGAATTTCATGAATTTATTGTTTCAAATAGCAGAGTAGTACTCTATTGTGTAAATGTACCACATTTTCTGTATCCATTTCTTTATTGAAGGACATCTGCGTTCTTGCCAGTTTCTGGGTATTATAAATATATGGCCTTGAATTCCTGATCTTTTCAAGACTTTTACAGTGAAGGGGTATTGAATTTTGTCAAATTCTTTCTCAGCATCTAATGATTTGATCGTATGATGTATATATCGGATTACATTGATTGATTTCCCTATATTGAACCATCCCTCCATCCGTGGGATGTGGCCTACTTGATCATGGTGGATGATTGCTTTGATGTGTTCTTGGATTCCGTTAGTGAGAATTTTATTGAGTATTTTTGCATTGATATTCATAAGGGAAATTGGTCTGAAATTCTTTCTTTGTTGGGACTTTGTGTGGTTTAGGTATAAACATAATTGTGGCTTCATAGAACAAATTGGGTAGTGTTCCTTCTGAGTACTGGTATTAGTTTTTCTTTGAAGAACTGGGCTATTTTTTGGTCGGGAGGTTTTTAATGACTGCTTCTATTTCATTAGGGGTTATGGGAGTGTTTAGATGGTTTATTTGATCCTGATTTAACTTTGGTACCTGGTATCTGTCTAGAAAATTGTCCATTTCATCCAGATTTTTCCAGTTTTGTTGAGCATAGGGTTTTGTAGTAGGATTTTTTTGGATTTTCTCAGTTTCTCTTGTTATATCTCCCTTTTCAATTCTGATTTTATTAATTTGAATACTGTCTCTATGCTCTCTGGTTAGTCTGGCTAACGGTTTATCTATCTTGTTGATTTTCTCAAAGAACTAGCTCCTGGTTTGGTTGATTCTTTTTATCATTCTTTTTGTTTCTACTTGATTGATTTCAGTCCTGATTTTATTATTTCTTGCTGTCTACTCTTCTTGTGTTTATTTGTTTCTTGTTGTTATAGAGCTTTCAGGTATGCTGTTAAGCTGCTAGTGTATGTTTTCTCCAGTTTATTTTTGGAGGAACTCAGAGCTATGAGTTTTCCTCTTAGCACTGCTTTCATTGTGTTCCATAAGTTTGGGTATGTTGCGCCTTCATTTTCGTTAAATTCTAAAAAGTCTTCCTATTGGGCTTTACCTTCAGCCCTTCCCCTAACTGGCCCACTGGGGTCCTTGGATTCAGTCAAATGTTTGTCTCTGAGTATCTACTTCTGTCCTCTCAGGGGACAGCCACAGCAGGCTCCTGTCTGCAAGCACTCCTTGGCATCAGCAATAGTGTCAGGTTTTGGTGTCTGCAGATGAAATAAAACACACAGTGGGGCTGTCTCTGGATAACCTTTCCTTCAGCCTCTGTTTCCTTTTTCTCCCTGCATTTCCTTTAGACAGGGACAATTCTTTGTTAAAAATGTTGAGATGGGTAGGTGGCACCATCCCTCCACTTGGGGGGCATGTCTACTTACTGGAAGTGGTCTTTTCATGTTCTTTCTCCCTGCTGTTTGTTATTTTTGCTAATGTCATCCACATTGTATCCTGGGAGCTTCTCATATCCCTGGCATATGGGACTTTCTAGCTGTTCTCCAAGTTCTCCAATTTCTCCACACCCCACTGCTACTTGTTTCTATTCCTTCTCCTGGCCATCTGGACTTCTTTCCCATCTCTTCCCATTGCCTGGTCCTGCTCCCTTTTTTCCTGTTCTTCCTCTCTTCCAGCCAGGTCCCTCCCTCCCTGTGTCTCCTAGAATTATTTTGTTCCCCCTTCTAAATGGGTTTGGAGCATCCATACTTTGGCCTTCTTTCTTGTTAAGCTTTATATGGTCTTTGAGTTGTATCATGGGTATTCTGAGCTTTTGGGCTAATATTCACTTATCAATGAGTACATACTATGTATGTCCTTTTGGATCTGGGTTACCTCAGTAAGAATGATATTTTCTAGTACCATCCATTTGCCTACAATGTTCATGAAATCATTTTTAATAGCTGAATTTTATTCCATTGTGTAAATGTGCCATATTTTCTGCAGCCATTCTTCTATTGAGGGACATCTGGTTTCTTTCCAGCCAATTCATCTGGCTATTATAAATAAGACTGCTATGAACATATTGGAGCACATGTCCTTGTTATATGATAGAACATCTTTTGGGTATATGCCTAGGAGTGGTATAGCTAGATCTTCAGGTAGAGCTATTTCCAATTTTATGAGGAGCCACCAGATAGATCTCCAACGTATTTAAGGGCCAGAATTATGGTAACTAGGAAGTATCTTCATTGTTTGGGCTCCCGTAGCTCATATGTCCCAAAGCAATTTGCCTATACTGCTTTCATTCAGTTATGTATGGCTTTGGGTCAATTGTAGCTAAAAGGATGACATAATGTCCCCTTTCTTTCGAGGACATAAAGTGTAAAAGTGACAGAAAGAGGTCAGCAACAAAGTAGATTCTGTAATGATAATCCTAAGGTCCTTTCAACTCCCTTTCTAAGCTTGCTAAGTAAAGAAAACCACCCCTTTTCAAGCCCCAGCTATAATTTTTCCTTTGAATTTCACAAACATATATATTTAACAACTCACCAGACCTACCAGTGAATGTCTACCAGCAGGAGACTCTGTGCTGATGAGATGGTTCATCAGTAAGGCACTTGCTGTGAAGTATGACCATATGTGTTTGATCTCAGGATCCACATGTAGAAAGACAGAGATGACTATACTAACTTTTCCTCTGACCTGTGATTGTGAGTTTTATTGCAAGCACACACATGCACTCAAACACACACACACATGCACACACACACTATATATATATGTATATGTACATATATATGCATATATATCATATAATATTGTATATATAAATATAACATATAATATTGTCTATTTTATGGAAAAGGGAAAGACAAGCAACATAGACACATAGTATTTGAGTGAAAAAATCTTTTAAGTGTTCAAAGAACATGTTGATTCCCCAAAGATTTATACACCAAACTAAACAGAGATGGCTCAGTGGTTAAGACACTGGATGCTTTGACAGAGAACACGAGATGGATCGCAGCCACACATTGAGCAAGCCATATCTAACTGTAACTGCAGCTTTAAAGGATGAGATGCTTCCTGTGGCCTCTATAGGCATCTACACTTACATGCACACACACACCCATAAACAAAAATAATAAATCTTTAAAAATGAGTTCGTAAGCAGACCCATGAATACTTCAGTCCCCTTCACTAAAACATTCACTGAAGTCTGCACAATATTTAAGGCTCTCCACTTCTCTTTAAACAGACTCTGGTATAGCAAATAGTCATGGAGGTTTGTTTGTCCACTGTGGCAAGCATATGAGCAATGAAAGAAGCCAACTAGAGAAATCAATGAGATCCCTCTGGAGAACATCACGCTGTTATACTGTCATTGTCATTAAGTAGCTCAACTGCCTTCTGTAAATAAGATTATTTCTTTCATCTTCACCCAGATTTTTTGCCAACAAAGCAAAGTAAGTTCTGCTTAAGATGCTACTTCAGAAGAATCAATATCCCTGAGTGTGAAATAATTATGTGTTTAAGAGAATGGAATGAAAGAATTATTAGGAGTGGAAAGCATAACCATTATGAATCTTGTATAAGTGCAGTATTTTTCACACCAAGTCAGGAATGTGGCCTCATTAACATCAAACATATTCTTTAATGAATACTGTACAACTGGGATCGGGAACCAGGGAGGTTTCTTTGTATTATGGGCTGCTGTCTTGTCACTGTTCATTGACTGATGAAATTTTATCTGAGAGCTCTTTCTCCCTCTCCCTCTCCCTCTCCCTCCCCCGATTCCCTCTCCCTCATTCCCATTTCTCTGTCTCTTCTCTCTCTCTCTCTCTCTCTCTCTCTCTCTCTCTCTCTCTCTCTCTCTTTCTCTCTCTCCCTCTCTCTCTTCCCTGTGTGTGTGTGTGTTCATAAGTCTTGAAGGGAGCGAGTAATACCTTGTGACGCAAGAAAGTGTTTTCTGCCTGATATGTAATTGAAAGTTCAAATAGTAATGTCTACAGTAGCCTCTTCCTAAATTATCCCTGTGATGACAATCATTCTTATACAAAAAGCAGAATTTATATTTGTCAGAAACATAGAGATATAAACTATTTTATGACATACAGATCCCACTTCCATAAACTAAGATTAGGAAGACAGATTGGTAGAGATGTAAAATACATATAAATACTGAAAACAGAGAGACCCAATGCCCAACTCAAATGCAAAAAGCAAACACACATACTGTGCACAGTCTGTGCCTCTAAGAGGCTTGTTCTCTAGCAAGAACTCTCTGGGAAAGACTCACTCTTTCAATTGCAAGAAAGCGATTTCTGCCTGTTAGAAGGAAATTGAAGACTCCTATTCTCCAGCTAAGCACTCAGTCTGACCACTTATTTCAACTTAGTGATAGCCTGAATGAAGAACCAGGTCTCTCTGCAGAGAAATCATGACCTACAGGAATGAAAACTGATCATTTTCAGTGAATGATCCATTCAGTTATGGAGTTTTGTGCATCAAAACAACAACAACAACAACAACAACAACAAAGCAAAACACTGATGAATGAGGTACAGCAAAGAATATGGTCTTAACATCTTTATAAGATTAGGTATGATAGGAGTCTCTGAAAGTAATTAAAGTCAGATTTCATTCTTAATACAGTTGTGATAGTTGTCTGATTTTCAGAGGACTTCTAACCAGTCCAAGTGTTTATTATATTATCTATCCAGTGGTTCGGATAACTTTAACACAAGATCTAATATTAGACACAATTATTGGACAGTAGGTAGCAAACAGCAGACCTATGATAATCCATTTAGTTAAGTGCATATGTACAAGGGATTAGTCGATCAAAACCTATTAGGCAAAGTGAAATAGATAGAGGGTTTTTCATAGAGAAGATCAATAGAGATATAAAATCTATGAAAAGACTTTGTGATAATGACTCCCAGATGACTGAGGGGAAACTCAATCCTTTGACCTTTTGGCTTTCTTATCTTTCTTTGGTTTATCTACCAAAGCTTTTGAGTTGTAATTGTACAATGAATAAAGTTTTGTGCTGAAGTCTTCTATATCAAATAATAAACTCACACATAACACCTTTCTCAGGGTTAGCATGCACTATCTTGTTTTCTTTTTTAACTTAAAGGGTATATCTGAAGATCTTTCTTTTTCACTTGCTATATTCACCCTTTGCCTTGAACTTTGATTATTTTTAATAGGAATATTTACATATTTTGATCAAAATTGCTTATTAATCATTTTATGGTTCATTTTTCCATTGTCCCCATTTCTACATTCTCTTAAATTAACTGGGTTTGCATATAAGTTGAACTTTGCTATTTCCTGGATTTTCAATGAACATATATAATCCTTTTATCACATGATATACTACTATTGCATCAACTATACAATGTGTGTCCATTTCTTTCCTCCTATCATCTATTATTATGCACATCATTTACATATGCTTGAAAGTATCCAACACTACTTGACTATCTATACTTTGACAGTGTACTTTGTCACCTTTATTTTTTTACCTTTATTTTTAATATCTGTAAATGTATTCAGTTCCTTTCTCCATTGTCATGTCTGCCTCCAGTCATATTCCCTTACAGAAAAATTCCATTACTTCATGAAATATAGTCCACTGACCAAAGAAAGATCAGAAAATACAGAATTGTGGCCTCTAAGGCATGTACCAGACAGTATCACACAAGGTGTAATAAACTCAATCTTTAATGCAGAGACAACAGTGGCTATAAAAACTGGAGAGAAGCTGCAGTAAGAGAGGAAGATCTGATGACTAGATGGTAGAAACTTTTAATTGTGAAGAAGTCCTTTGTATGCAAGATCAATTTCACAATATAGTATTTATGCACTTAACATCTCAAATTTGTGAATGTAATTATTTTAAGGGTTTATTTTCTCAATTAACAAAAAAAAAATGACAGGTTACTTTGTGGCACATTCCTACAAGCTACTTTGGTTGCTGTCCCTGTCCCTGGCATATACATGCTTCTCCATCCTTTCTACCTGTTCACCATAAGTTCAGTAGGCACCCTCCCATCTTCTAATGTTCTCCATCTACTTTAACAGTCTTTGTATTCTGTATTACCTACACTTCTTCCTTAAATACACACCACTACATCTGCTGTTGTTTTCTTTGTTCTTCAGTACCAGAGATCCAAGTCAGACCCTCGTGCTTGAACAATAAGCAACAACTGAGCCATCTCCCTAAAGCAACTTTATCATGAAGACTCTAGGGAAACTCTCATCTCATAAGTCTTTTCTTATATTCTGGTCTTTACCTAAACTGACCCCCTGCTATATACATATATACAAATAAAGCTAGGGTGCATATACAAAAGAAAATATTTTTCTGACCCTGGCATTCTTCACTTAATATAATTTTTCCAATTCCATTATCTTCATAATTTAATTATTTGTGTATGTGTGCAAGATGTACACATGTCATTATAGATGAGTATGTATGTGTGTGTGTGTGTGTGTGTGTGCGTGTATGTGTGTATGTATGTGTATAGGTCACAGATCAATGCCTTTCCACAATTTCTCTCTCTTAGTTTTTGAGGTGGGATCTCTCTTAAACCTTGAGTTTATAAACTTGAATAGCCCAAATGGCTATCAAGTCCTTCAGATCCTCCTGTCTCAGTCTCTACTGCACCAGTGACTACTTTTACACACCTTGTGCACGGATACTGTTTTCCTTTGGTTATTTCTTGCTTGGGATCCAAAGTCAGATCCTCATTCTTGCCCAATAAGCAATGGCTAAGCTGTCTCCCTGTCCGAGATAATTTAGCAGCTGTTTCATGGAGGCACAAGTAAAGCTGTGTGGTGAGGTCAATGTGATGAGGATTGAAGATCTTGCCAGTAGTTGAGTTGTGTGGTATCTTTATAGCCTCTACCCTTGTTAAACCATTGACAACACATTTGGCAAAACCTCCATGGGACTGTGGAAGAGACTTTAAGGCAGCAAACACTGCTAATTTGGTTTGATGCCTCTGAAACATAAGTGTGAGCTAATAAGGAGGGCTTTAAGCTGAGAACCATTGCTGTATGTAATGATGCATAGACAACTATTTCAAGATAACTAACATAGGCTTCACTGGGATTTTTTTCATAATATATCTACAGTTACATTTTATAAGTATAACTAAATAATAAATATGTGATTATTATTAACTAAGTATAATTAAATCATTATAACTGAATAATCATTACATAGATAATGCATAATGAGTACTATGGTAATCTCATGCTTGACAGCAATTCCAGGTAGCTAGGAACTCTGTCCACTTTAAAAATAATTTTATTCTTTATTATTTCTCTTTCAAAATAGCCTATGAAATCTGAATACTGATATTACAAAGAGAGGCAGGGCGTGTCTGCTTATTTAATGAGTTTATTTAAATGATTAATTTATTATTCATATAACATTAGAAGAATGGATAACCCTATGTCAAAAAGATTTAAAAATTTTAATGAGTCCTTCTGGAAATGAGATAAAGCGTCTCACCCATGGATGTCTGAGAAATGATACTTTCATCAGTGCACAGGAGTATCTAAACAAACTTAAATTCTGTAAAAAGACTTACAATGAGAGGAAAAGACTCATTTGAGGAGTAGATAGTTTTGCATTGAGCTTTAATAGACTGTGAAAGATAAATTCCGAATAGAACTTCCCATTATCACATAGGAAAATCACAAAAGGCTTTCCTGGGCTTTTTAGTGTGAAGTGTTTTGTTTAAAGCACTGCTTCAGAGACCAGAGACTTGGCTCCTGGGGTAAGTATTTGCCATCCAAGCCTGCTGATCTGGGTTTCTCACCAGAACCCTGATAATAGAAGGAAAGTATGAAATTCTACAAATTACCCTTGAACTCCACACCAACATTAGCATGAGTATACTCATACATATACAGAAACACTCACACATGCTAAATAGATGTTAAAAATGCAACACAATACTACTTCAGGGTTAGAGAGATAGCTCATCAAATAAAGTGCCTGGACAAGCATAAAGCCATAAATTAAATACTAAAAACCCATGAAAAGAAGAAAACCATGGTAGTGTGTAGCTGTAATCCCAGCACTGGGAAGACAGACAGATTCATGGGGCTTTTGTATAGCCAGCAGAGCCTAATAGGCAAATTTCTAGACAGAGAGGTTCTTTCTCCAAAAAAAATAAGAGAAGGCCCAATAAGCAGCTTGGCAGGTGACTGCCAAATGCTGCAGCCTGGGTGCTTCCAAAGAGGTCCACAGTGACCAAGGACACAGGTGAGAATTTCACCCAAACCCCCACCCAGTTAAGTTGCCACATAGCCAGCTGATGCAGGATCTACCCCTCCTCCTCTGCTCCCAAGCTCCACCTTCCTTCTGGCCCACCTCCCCCCTGGGCCAAATCACTGGTTTGGCAGATACATGCCCAAACAATTCCCAGAAGTTCCACAGTGACAAGAACACAGAGCTTCACCTTCCTTCCAGTCCACTTCCCCACCGGGGCTGGATCAGTGGCCTAATTCCCTCCCAAATGCTACAGCCTGAGAGCTTCCCAGGAGATCCCCAGTAACCAGGGTCACAGGAGGCCTGCTCTAACCAGAGACACAGGAGACCCACCCTAATCAGAGAAAACATTGCTTTCTTCCAAGGAAAGAAGCCCTAACTCAGTTCACAGAGATCTACCTGCCTCCAAGGAAACTTGTTTCCATCAGAGACACACAGGACAGCTAACATCAGAGAAGAAAAGATAGCCAAAGGGAAGTACAAGAACATAAATGTAAGAACCCAATATAATTGGGCACCATCAGAACCCAGTTCTCCAACTATAAAAGTCCTGGTACTTAACATGCATGATAAGCAAGAAAATGACATAAAATCCCATCTTATGAAGACAGTAGAGGCCTTTAAGGAGAATAAAAAGAACTCCCTTGTTACATGTTGCAGTATTTTTTGGGTATATGCCCAGGAGTGGTATAGCCGGGTCCTCTGGTAG
>NW_022196912.1:11917309-11921783 GCF_008632895.1 Mastomys coucha | reverse complement strand
AAGAAATACAGAAAAACACAGACAAATAGGTAGAAGCCATTAAAGAAGAAACAAATAAAATCTTGAAAAGCAATAGAGTAATATACAATCAAGCAGGTGAATGAATTGAATAAAACAGTAAAAGAACTAAAATGGAAATAGAAAAAAATTTAAAAAAAATACAAAGGACATAAGCCTGAAGATAGACAACTTAGGAAAGAGATCAAGAGCTACAGATGTAAGCATTACCAACAGAATACAAGAGATAGAAGAGAGAATCTCAGGTATAGAGGGTACCACATAAAATATTAACTCATCAGTCAAAGAAAATTCAGAGTGTAAAATTCTTCAAAATTTAAAGAGTAAAAGCCTTCAAAATTCAAAGGTCCTAACCCAAAATATCTAGGAAATTCAAAACACAATGTAAAGATCAAACCTAAGAGTAATAAGAATAAGAGAGGGTGAAGGATCCTAGCTCAAAGGCTCAGAAAGCATTGTCAACAAAATCATAGACTTTCCCTAACCTAAAGAAAAGATGGCCATAAATGTACAAGAAGCTTACAGAACACCAAATAGATACAACCATAAAAGAAATTCCTCCAGTCACATGTAAGAGGGAAAGGCCAAGTAACATATAAAGGCAGACCTATCAGAAGTACACCAGACTTCCCAACAAAGATTCTAAAGGGCAGAATATCCTGTAGAGATGTCATACAGACCCAAAGAAAACACAAATGCTAGCCCCAGATACTATACCCAGCAAAACTCTCAATCATCATAGATGGAGAAACAATCTTTCTACTAACCCAGCCCTACAGAGGATACTGGAACAAAATCCCCAACACAAAGAGGGTGACTACACCCAAGAAAGCACAAAAAACCTATACAGATCACAACAAAACCAAAAGAAGAGAAATCATACACACATAGAACCATGTCCAGTTTTTTTTTTAAAAAAAAAAGGAACTAACAATCATATGTCTTTAATATCTCTCAATATCAATGGACTCAATTCCCCAATACAAAGACACAGGTTAACAGACTAAATATGTAAGCTGAATCCAGAATTTTGCTTCATACAACAAACATACCTCAGTGACAAAGACAACACTACCTCAGAATAAAAGGCTGGAAAAAAGCTTACCAAGCAAATGGTCCCAAGAAACAAGAGGAAGTTGCAATTCTAATATTCAATAAAGTAGACTTGCAACCAAAAGTTATCAAATGATATGGGGAAGGACACTTCATATTCATCAAAGGAAAACTCCACCAAGAGAAAGTATAAACCCTTAACATCTATATCCCAAATACAATGATATACACGTCTCTAGAGGAAAATTTACTAAAGCTCAAAGCACACACTGCACACCACACAGTAATAGTGGGAGACTCCAACACCACACTAAACAGAGACACAATAAAACTAACAAAAGTTATGAACCAAATGTATTTAACAGATATGTATAGAACATTTCACCCAAAAACAAGAGAATATGCCTTCTTCTCAGCACCTCATAGAACATTTTCCAAAACAAACCATAAAATCATACAAAAAGGAAGCCTCAACAGATGCAGATCTGTTGATTGCATTAACAACAAGGGAAGATTGGAATGATTCCATCCATCCTATCAGATCACCACAGACAAAGGCTAAACTTCAATAACAAAAAAAACAACAGAAAGCCCACATATTCATGAAAACCGAACAACTCTCTGGTCAATGATAACCCTGTCAGAGAAGAAATAAAAGTAGAAATCAAAGGTTTCATAGAATTCCATGAAAGTGAAGACATAACTTAGAAAAACTTACAGAACACAACGAAAGCAGTGTTAACAGGAAAAAATCATAGTCCTAAGTGCCTTCATAAAGAAATTGGAGAGATTATATACAAGCAACTTAACAGCATAGCTGAAAGCTCTAGAACAGAAAGAAGCAAACACACCCAAGAGGACTAAAAGTCAGGAAATAGTCAAACTCAGGGCTGGATTAATCAGTTAGAAACAGAGAACAATACAAAGAATTCACAAAACTAAAATCTGGTTCTTTGGGAAAATCAACAAGATAGATAAAGCTTTGGTCAAACTAAATAATAGGCAAAGAGACAATATCCAAATTAACAACATCAGAAATAAAAAGGGAAACATAACAACAAAACCTAAGGAAATTCAAAAAAATAGTCATAAACTACTACAAAAGACTATACTCAACAAACTGGAAAATCTAGGTAAAATAAGTTATTTTCTAGACAGTTACTATGTACTAAAATTAACCCAAGATCAGGTAAACTATCTAAACTGTCCCATAACCCTTAAGGAAATAGAACCAGTCATCAAAAACATCCCAGCCAAATAAAAGCCCATTGTCAGATCATTTCAGTGTTGAATTCCACCAGATCTTTAAAGAATAGCTAGTACCAACTTTGTTCAAACTATTCTACAAAATAGAAACAGAAGGAACTCTACCTAATTCATTCTCTGGAGCCACAATTACTCTGATATCTAAACCACACAAAGACCTCAAAATGAAAGAGAATTTCAGGCCAATCTTGCTCATGAATATTGATGCAAAAATACTCAGTAAAGTACTTGCAAACATAATCCAAGAATACATCAAAATAATCATTCATCACAATCAAGTAGGCTTCATCCCTGCAATGAAAGGGTGTTTCAATATATGAAAATCCATCAACATAATATACTATATAAACAAACTTAAAGAAAAATATGATCAATTCATTAGATGTTGGAAAAGCCTTTGGCAAAATACAATACCCCTTCATGTTAAAAGTCCTGGAGAGATCAGGAATTCAAGGAACATTCATAAACATAAGAAAAGCAGTATATCGCAAAGCAACAGCCAACATCAAATTAAATGGAGAGAAAGTAGAAGCAATCCCACTAAAATCTGGGACAAGACAAGGTTGCCCACTCTTTCCATATCTATTCAATACAGTACTTGAAGTTCTAGTTAGAGCAACAACAAAAAGATATCAAAGGATACAAATTGGAAAGGAAGAAGTCAAAGTATTACTATTTGCAGATGATATGATAAGTATACTTAAGTGACCCCAGAAATTCCACCTGAGAACTCCTACAGCTGTTAAACAACTTTAGCAACATGGCAGGATATAAAATTAACTCAAACAAATAAGTAACCTTCCTTTATATAAATGATAAACAGACTGAGAAAGAAATTAGGAAAATAACACCCTTTACTTTAGACACAAATAATATAAAGTATCTTGGTGTAACTTTTACCAATCAAGTGAACGATCTATGTGAAAAGAACTTCAAGTTCTTCAAGTATCTGAAGAAAGAAATCAAAGAAGACCTCAGAAGATGTAAAGATCTTCTATATTCAGAGATAGGTAGGTTTAAAATACTGAAAATGGCCATCTTACTGAAAGCAATCTACAGATTCAATGCAATCCCCATCAAAATTCCAATATAATTATTCACAGACATGGAAAGAGCAATTCTCAACTTCATATGAAAAAACAAAAGACCGAGGATAGCCAAAACAATTCGCAATGATAAAAGAACTTCCTGGGGAATCACCATTCCTAATATCTTGCAATACTATATGGTATTTGCACAGAGACAGAAAGGTCGATCAATGGAATAGATTCAAACTCAGAACTAAAACTCTACACCATTGGACACTTGATCTTTGACAAAGAAGCCAAAACCATACAGAGCAAAAAAGAAAGCATCTCTAATAAATAGTGTGGGTCTAACTGGCAGTCTGTATGTAGGAGAATGAAAATAGGTCCATACTTTTCTCCTTGCACAAAGCTCAAATCCAAGTCAATCAAGGACCACAACATAAAACAGGTAAAAATGGATCTAATAGAAGAGAAAGTGGGAAAGTGGTTGACACAGTGGAAACTCTTCTGAACAAGATATCAATGGCTCAGGCAATAAGATCAAAAATTGATAAATGGGACCTCATGAATAAGGAAAAGATTTTGTAAGGCAAAAGAGATTGTCAATAGGAAAATTGGAAACCTAGAGATTGGGAAATAAACTTCACTATTCCCACATCTGACAAAGGAATAATATCCAAAATGTATAAGTAATCAAGAAGTCAACCTCCAAGAACTGAAATAACTCACTTTAAAAATGACCATTAAAAAATAAATAAATAAATTTATTTATTATTTATTTATTTATAACAAATCAGAAGCCTTCCTATACACAAAGGATAAACAGGCAGAGATAGAAATTAGGGAAACAACATCCTTCACAATAGTTACAAATAATATAAAATACCTCGGTGTAACTCTAACTAAGCAAGTAAAAGATCTCTTTGACAAGAACTTCAAGTCTCTGAAGAAAGAAATTGAAGAACATCTCAGAAGATGGAAAGATCTCCCATGCTCATAGATTGGCAGGATTAATATAGTAAATATGGCCTTTTAAAAGACCCTAACCCAAAACATCCAGGAAGTCCAGGACACAATGAGAAGACCAAATCTAAGGATAATAAGTATAG
>NW_022196912.1:11916375-11916694 GCF_008632895.1 Mastomys coucha | reverse complement strand
CCAAATGCAAGGGCACCTACATTCATAAAAGAAACTTTACTAAAGCTCAAAGCACATATTACACAGCATGCAATAGTAGTGGGAGATCTCAATACCCCACTCTCTGCAATGGACAGATCATGGAAACAGAAACTAAACAAGGACACAGTGAGACTAACAGAAGTTATGAAACAGATGGATTTAATAGATATCTATAGAACTTTTTACCCTAAAATAAAAGGATATAACTTCCTCTCTGCACTTCATGGTATCTTCTCCAAAACTGACCATATAATTGGTTACAAATCAGGCCTCAACAGATACAAGAAGATTGAAATAA
>NW_022196912.1:11915540-11916073 GCF_008632895.1 Mastomys coucha | reverse complement strand
AAAGACTTTCTAGAGTTTAATGACAATGAAGCCACAACATACCCAAACTTATGGGACACAATGAAAACAGTCCTGAGAGGAAAACTCATAGCTTTAAGTGCCTCCAAAAAGAAACTAGAAAGAGCATACACCAGCAATTTGACAGCACACCTTAAGGTACTAGAACAAAAAGAAGCAAATTCACCCAAGAAGGGTCAAAGACAGGAAATACTCAAACTCAGGGCTGAAAGCAACCAAATAGAAACAAAAAGAACTATACAAAGAATCAACCAAACCAGGAGCTGGTTCTTTGAGAAAGTCAACAAAATAGATAAACCATTTGCCAGACTAACTAGAGGGCACAGAGATAGTTTCCTAATTAACAAGATAAAAAATGATAAAGGAGACATAACAACAGACACTGAGGATATCCAGAAAATCATGTGAACCTACTACAAAAGCCTATACTCAAGAAAACTGGAAAAGCTGGATGAAATGGACAATTTTCTTGACAGATACCAGGTACCAAAGTTAAATCAAGATCAGATCAACGA
>NW_022196912.1:11904509-11910919 GCF_008632895.1 Mastomys coucha | reverse complement strand
ACTCAAGAAGAAGGAAGACCAAAAGGTGGACAGTGCATTCCTTCTTACAAGGGGGAACCAAATACCCATGGAATGAGTTGCAGAGATTAACTATGGAGCAGAGACTGAAGGAAGGTCAAGCCACCCTAAATATAGCTATCTCCTGAGAGGCTCTGACAGTACCTGACTAATATAGATGTAGAGGCTCGCAGACATCTATTGATCTGAGTACAGGGTCCCTAGTGAAGGAGTTAGAGAAAGGACCAATGGAGCTGAGGGGTTTGCAGCCCCTTAGGACAAAAAACAATATGAACTAACTAGTACCCTCAGACCTCCCAGGGTCTCAACCACTAACCAAGGACTGCACATTGAGGGGTCTGATTGTTCTGGCAGCATGTGTATAGTAGAGGAATGCAATTTGATCATCAATAGGAGTTCTGTGCCCCAGTTTAGGGGAATGCCAGGGCCAATAAGTGGGAGAGGGTGGGGATGGCAGGCATTGGTTGGGAGAGGCAACAGGGGTTTGTTTTTGTTTGTTTCTTTGTTTTTTGGAGGGGAAACTGGGAATGGAGAAATTTACATGTAAATAAAGAAAATATCTAAGAAAAAAATTAAAAAAAAAAAAAATGGCGTACAGAGACCCAAATACCACCAGGAGAGAGCTGGTCTCCCAGGAGTGCTCTTGCTTCTAAGCACAAAGATGAGATCACCACTTTCAGTCCAAAACTGTCCGAAGCAGGACTGGCCAGGAGCACACAGGGCAAAGGCACAATGGAACAGCTGGGGACAAGATACTTCCAGTCTCTGTCTGCACCTGGGAGCTAAGGATGTCCCATAGGCCTCCACACACAAAACCCTCCCAGGAGGGAGTTAGTCTCCCAAAAGTGCTGACACACCTAAGATCACAGGCTTACAGACCCACGGGGGCGGGGGGTGGGGGTACTCCAGTCAGAGACATCAAGAACAACTAACACCAGAGATAAGCAGATGGCAAGAGGCAAGTACACGAACCTAAGCAACAGAAACCAAGAGTACATGGCATCATCAGAACCCAGTTCTCCCACCACAGAAGGTTCTGGATACTCCAACAAATGAGAAATGCAAGATTTGGATTTAAAAATTACATCTCATGATAATGATAGAAGACTTTAAGAAGGACATAAATAACTCCCTTAAAGAAATACAGGAGAACACAAGTAAAGAGGTAGAAGCCCTTAAACACAAAAATTCCTTAAAGAATTACAGAAAAACACAACCAAACAGGTGAAGGATTAAACAAAACAATCCAGGATCTAAAAATGGACATAGAAACAATAAAGAAATCACAAATGGAGACAACCCAGGAGATGGAAAACCTAGGAAAGATATCAGGAGTAATAGATGCAAGTATCACCAACAGAATACAAGATATAGAAGAGAGAATCTCAAGGGAAGAAGATACCATAGAAAACATTGACACAACAGTCAAAGAAAATGCAAACTGCAAAAAGCTCTTAACCCAAAACATCCAAGAAATCCAGTACACAATGATAAGACCAAACCTAAGGATATTAGGTATAGAAGAGAGCGAAGATTCTCAACTTCAAAGGGCAAGTAAATATTTTCAATAAAATTATAGAAGAAAAAAACTTCCCTAACCTAAAGAAAGAGATTCCCATGAACATATGAGAAGCCTACAGAACTCCAAATAGATTTGACAAGAAAAGAAATTCCTGCCATCACACAATAATCAAATTACCAAATGCACAAAACAAAGAAAGAATATTAAAAACAGTAAGGGAAAAAGATCAAGTAACCTATAAAGGCAGACCTATAAAAATTACACTAGACTTCTCACCACAGACTATAAAAGCCAGAAGATCCTGGACAGATGTCATACAAACCCAACAAGAAGACAAATGCCAGCAAAGGCTACTATACCCAGCAAAACTCTCAATTAACATAGATGGAGAAACCAAGATATTCCATGAACACATCAAAACAATCATTAATCATGATCAAGTAGGCCACATCCTATGGATGGAGGGATGGTTCAATATAGGGAAATCCATTAATGTAATCCACTGTATTTAAAAAAATACTCAAAGAAAAAACTATACTATCATCTTATTATATGCTGAGAAAGCATTTGACAAAATTCAACATCCCTTCACTTTAAAAGTATTGGAAAGATCAGGAATGCAAAGCTCATACCTAAACATAGTAAAAGCAATATATAGCAAACCAGTAGCCAACATCAAACTGAATGGAGAGAAACTTGAAGCAATCCCACTAAAATCAGAGACTAGACATGGCTGTGCACTCTCTCCCTACCTATTCAATATAATCCTAGCCAGAACAGTTAGACAACAAATGGAAGTCAAAGAGATACAAAGTATAAAGGAGTGAGTCAAAATATCACTATTTGCAGATGATATGATAGTATACTAGAACTCCTACAGCTGATGAACTATTTCAGCAACACAACTGGATATCAAATCAACTCAAGCAGATGAGTAGCCTCCTTCTACTCAAAGGAAAAACAGGCCAAGAAAGAAATTAGGGAAATAACACTATTCTCAATAGTCACAAATAATATAAAACACTTTGGTGTGACTCTAACTAGGCAAATGAAAGATCTGTATGACAAGAACTTCAAGTCTCTGAAGGAAGAAATTGAAGAAGATCTCAGAAAATGGAAAGATCTCCCATGCTCACAGATTGACAGGATTAATATAGTAAAAAATGGCCATCTTGCCATTCATCTGGAATAATAAAAAACCCCGGGATAGTGAAAAGTATTCTCAACAACAAAAGAACTTCTGGGGGAATCACCATCCATGACCTCAAGCTGTATTACAGAGAAAGAGTCATAAAAACTGCATGGTATTGGTACAGAGACAGGCAAGTAGATGAATGGAATAGGATTGAAGACCCAGAAATGAACCCATACAGCTTTAGTCATTTGATCTTTGACAAAAGAGTTAAATCCATCCAGAGGAAAAAAAAGATAGCATTTTCAACAAATGATTGCTGGTTAAGCCAGTGGTCAGCATGTAAAAGAATTCAAATCAACCCATTCTTATCTCCTTGTACAAAGCTCAAGTCCAAGTAGATCAAGGACCTCCACATAAAATCAGACACACTGAAACTAATAGAAGAAAAAGTGGTGAGGAGCCTCAAATACATGGACACAGGGGAATTTTTCCTGAACATAAGAACACCAATGGCTTATGCTCTAAGATCAAGAATTTACAAATGGGTCCTCATAAAATTTCAAAGCTTCTATAAGGCAAAGGACACTAGCAATAGGACAAAATTGCAAACAGTAGATTGGAAAAATATTTTTATCAACCCTATATCTGATAAAGGGCTAATATCCAATATAGACAAAGAACTCAAGGAGTTAGACTCCAGATAACCAAATAATATTAATTGACTTTACCCTTATAAATAATATTCAGTGACACAAAAGTAGAGTAATAGGTAAAAGTGCAATGAGAAGAGATGGTGCAATGTTGAAAATATCAAGTAAAGGTTTTAGAAGGTATCGTCACATGTGAACTTTTCTTTGATAATTAGGGAATTCCTAAGGAGAAACATTTATTGGCCTTCCTTTCTTCTTTCTTTCTTTCTTTCCTTCCTTCTTTCCTTCCTTCCTTCTTTCCTTTTTTTCTTCCTTCCTCCTTTCTTTTTTTCTTCCTCTCTTCCTTCCTTTCTTCTTGTATTTAGGTCATTGTTTTTACCGATATATATATCGTACAGTTGTAGCTAAACTTTGTAGATTTATATACTATAAGTAATTTTTCATACTATATTTAATTAATTTATATGAAGGCATAAGATTGAGTAGGCTATATACTGTCACTAGTGGAACCAAGGAAGAAGTACTATCATTTAAACTATATTATCAAATCAATGTCATGCCAATAGGAATAGGTTTTGGAGAAAAATAGCTGCAATTTAAAATACATATTAAATTACAGAAACCTTTTAACTCAAAGTTAAGTGTTAGTTCATCTTCTTAATAAGTCATGTGGTTAAAAGTCAATGGCTTCATGGAATGTGTGTGTGTGTGTGAGAGAGAGAGAGAGTGTGTGTGTGTTCCTTTGGTAATGTCTTTGTTTTCTATTTATGAGTAGAGATCTTCTGAGATTACTTTGTTTGATCAATAACAACCATTTTTCCCATGTCACCTCTAATCCTTGTCTAGCCTGCAAGGTCTCTTCTGAGAAGTCTGCTCATGTGGCTTTAACAGAGGATTATTGGGTGTTTTAGATGACTATTTTATTTTCTCTCTTTTTTATTTTGTAGTGTAGAATAGAATTTAGGGCATAGGGAGGAGAATTAAGAGGGTATCAGAGGCAGAGAAAGACAGAGAGAAGGAGAGAGTAGAGAAGTAAAGGCCTGCCATGACCACATGGAGAGAGGAAGAAAGGGAATGAGGAGAAATGGGACAAACAGGAAGCAAAAGTAAGAGAGACAAGAGAAGAAAGAGCAAGAGCTTATTTTCTCTTGGTAATGGAAATATTTTTTCTTTGACTTGTTACAATGTGACAATTTCTTGATATATGAGTTTTTGATACTTAGACTCTTTCTGCATTTCATGCATCCAGGTGTCCATAGTGCATAGTAGTTTGAAAAGCTTTAAGTAACTAATATTTAAAATAAATAATAGAAATTCTATTTTTAGGATATTCAGCAATCTATGCTTGATGGCAACCCATGAGTTCCTTATGCATTTCTCTCATTTTTTAAAAAGTATTTTCTTCTGTTTATTGCTTCAATTGGTGAATAAAATTACTAGTCTTTGATCTCACTAATTATCTCTGATTGAGTGAGTTCTTCTATGGAATCTTCCATAACTGTGTGCTTTAGCTTCCCAACTTCTGTTAAGTTCCTTCTAAAAAATAATTTATAACATTGTGTTTTCATTTAGTTGTTAATATATGCTATTTTGATCTAATTTTTAGGATCATTATTGTGCATTACTCATCATTTTCAGAATAACTGAAGCTCTTTAAGTTTCTTTTGCTATCCTCATTTCTGCCTGATTCTCAGTTATTCACACCACCTTAAATTAGTTCCTACATATATACTTAAAGGCACAAAGCTTTATAGAATGGAGGAGATATTTTTTGTTGGTCTGCAAGATGAAATGATTGCCTTCTAGATTACAAAGCTTTGATGCTAATGGTTATATATGGCTACTGCTGGGTCCCAAATGGCATAGTTGGAAGGCTTGTGACCATAGTGGTTTTTGGATGTGGTTTCCTGACTGGTCTCCTGGGAGTTTGCCCTGTCTCATGAACCTTAATGAGTAACTAATAACTAACATGAGGACATGAATCCACTCAAATGTGTGCAGATCACAAGCCTATGTAGCCAAATATTCTATTTAGTTGTGACTTTCTAGAAACTCTGAAGAGTCTCCAATTGTATCATTGAGCAGCTGCCTGCATGGGTAGAAGTGATGCTGGTTGAGGCTGAGGCGAACTAGAATTGACACAGTAGATGACTTGAGCTCTTACAGCAAAGACCAACATCTACAGAACAACCTCTAGAGATAAAAAGATTCTAAAATTAACTTTTAGTTGAGACTGACTATAGCCATATCATGGGTCCATTCAATATCATTGATTTCACCTGCAGGAACACAAACAAGCATGTGTAATCCTCCTTCCCTCATGGGACAGAACTGCTCTGACACTGTATCTGAAAGAGCTGGAACTGAGGTACAGAGCTGCTCAGGGTCATTGCTGGAACCAATATCAATAGCTTGGTTACCCAAAACATGAGCTACATTGTTTGTTCTTCCTGAATTAGATGGATGGACGATGGTTTAAGTAGCAGTGTCTACCGAGGAAATCCAGAAAATCATGAGATCCTACTACAAAAGCCTATACTCAACAAAACTGGAAAACCTGGATGAAATGGACAATTTTCTAGACAGATACCAGGTACCAAAGTTAAATCAAGATCAGGTCAATGACCTAAACAATCCCATATCTGCTAAGGAAATAGAAACAGTCATTAATAGTCTCCCAACCAAAAAAAAGCCCAGGACCAGATGAATTTAGTGCAGAGTTTTATCAAACCTTCAAAGACCTAATACCAATACTCCTCAAACTATCCAACAAAATAGAAACTGAAGGCACTCTACCCAATTCATTCTACGAAGCCACAATTACTCTTATACCTAAACCACACAAAGACCCAACAGAGAAAGAAAACTTCAGACTAATCTCCCTTATGAATATCGATGCAAAAATACTCAATAAAATTCTTGCAAACCGAATCAAAGAACACATCAAAACAATCATCCACCATGATCAAGTAGGATTCATCCAAGGGATGCAGGGATGGTTCAATATATGGTAATCTATCAACGTAATTCACCACATAAATAAACTCAAGGACAAAAACTATATGATCATCTCACTAGATGCTGA
>NW_022196912.1:11888976-11901278 GCF_008632895.1 Mastomys coucha | reverse complement strand
TGTTTGTTTCTTTGTTTTTTGGAGGGGAAACTGGGAATGGAGAAATTTACATGTAAATAATGAAAATAAAAGAAAAAAATCTCAAAAAAAAATAAAAAAATAAAAAGGAGTGTCATGAACAAATTAAAAAAATAAAGTAGCAGTGTCTAATGGGGGAATCTACTAAATCTACATATGATGATTTAACGTCAACTTTGGTTCTATACCCAAAACTACATTCTGCTAGCCTGCAACCCCTTTGTGGCCTGCCTTCCCCCAATGGCTGTTGTATGTATTCAGTGCCTCTTACTTGAATCTTAAAGATCTCACAAATCAACTTTTCTCTGTGCTGAAATACAGAAAGGATGATGCTGTGGTGAGAATGATAAAAGTACAAGTGTGTGAAGATTATCAAGACTTTAATTAATTGCATTGGTGTAAATATGTGTGTATATATATATATATTTATATTATTATCTTTTGAGTGTCAGTGGTCCATAGTTTTCTGAAGTTAATTTCTGATGTTTGAGTCTTGCTGTCCTGAACACTATAAACCAGCAAAGCTAGCAAAACCAAATTTTAAAAAAACATCACCACCATATCATCTTTCTTTCTTGATCTTTCTAGAAACATATAAATCTTCCACCACACAAAATAAAAGTTGCAGCAGGAAAAAAAGTAGAGAGCTATTCTGATGAATTTAGGCTTTTGATCTCCTCTCTTTGATGCACAGAAGACAGTTCTGGAAGAGTATGAAGACACGCAAGGCACAGTCTTCCTGATTGCGCAAGAGTCAGGAAAAAGAGTTTTATTTTTTGCTTTGCTCTGCTTTGCCCAGCATTCACTTTTCCCATTGCATAAGCTGCTTATCGACATTAATTTTAGCCTCTGGAGATATTTTGCATAACACAGAATTATAATCTAGTGTCTAAAATAGTTGCAAACCATAGTTTCAAATACATTAAGAAGATGAATCATTTCCTTCGCATGAGCCACTATGTTATTTGAAATGATTACTTATGAGGCAGCAGCAGTACATAATTAAAGTCTCATCTGATGTACAGAAAGGAAATCAATGGAATTAAAATGACGAATGCTTCTTGTGTTTTTTGTGGAAGATGGTAGATAGCTACAGCTCCTTCTTGTTTTCCTTTTGAAGTGAATGGGTCTTGAGAACCATAACTATGTATTGCAATAGTGAGGGGAAATATTTTCGCATCATAAAAGGAGAAATGTGCTTCAACAATTTGTATCACTTTGGATTATGAGTCCTTTAAAGAGCTTTTCTCTGTATACATATCCTTGGTTCTGAATCTTGTTTTTGTGTTTGATTTGAATTTTTGTTTGCAGGCAAGCTTACACTTGCTTTCACTTCTCTCTTTAAATAGCTTCAAAATCAACATTTTGTGCCAATTATGAACAGCAAAGGAAAAAGGAAAAGAGTAATAATATTTAACACATTCAAATTTATGAAATTATTAGATCTAAATTTCCCTGGTTTCTAATTTTATAAACTACAAAAGTATCTCCATAAATGTAAATGAAACATAATAAAAGGTATCAGTCATGGTCACAAACTAGAGATACAATCATGTAAAGTAACAGTGTGGATTACTGAAGTCTTCTTAAAGGAAAGGCCTGTGCATTCAAACTCAAAAGAACTATGAGAGAGGCTCTAAGTGAAGAAAGTAGCAATTCTTCATCAGATGAGCTCACAAACTAGCATGAGCAGCCTTTGCCATGTGCAGGTATTCATTGCCATTGTGGTTCATTCTGACCTTGTGGCCTATCCGCATCCTGTACACTTAGTGGATATAGAAGAAAAGTTGAATTGAGCAGTATAGACACTAATGCCTTAAAGTACAGGACCTAAAGGTACAGGGCTGTAACATCTGGATTTAGTAACACTTATATCAACAAGTAGCTTTTCTTCAAGCTGTAATGTTTTTTGCTAGCCTATAGAATTTAAAGTCATGCCTTTCACACTTCACCTCATATTTCTGCCATCTTCTTTGACTTCACATGTAGAATTTACATACCTCCCATTTCTGATGAGAAATCCAGGTATGGTTAATTCTATAGTTTAACTACCAAGGTATCAAGAGTGGCATTGTAATAAATAAAGTGAAAACAATGTCAGATATCAGATGTTCATCACATCTATATTATTATATACCCTGAGAACAGTCGGTCTACAGTGATGTGACGTTGAACTTTGAGGGTCTGGCAACAAGACTATGGCTATAAATATATGTCAACAAAAGTAAGGCTACATAGAAAACTAAGCTGCAATGATTAAAAGAGATTGTGTCAAATATATGCATGGACACATGTACTTGTAATCCTAGCTCTGTGGATATAGAAACATGTATTGACAATTTTTTAAATCTTTGTTTCTTGTAAAAAAAAAAACAGGACTATTATCAGAGTATGCCTTAATTTTAATCTGAGATGTGGAAATATGGGGCTGCTTCTAACTGACCACAGTAGCTGACAGTGATTTGTCTCATGCTTTAGCCAAGGCATGCTTTTGCCAGCTGGAGATAGTTTCTGCAATTGTGCAATTGTGTGATGTTTGGAATTTGTGTGTGTGTGTGTGTGTGTGTGTGTGTGTGTGTGTGTGTATAGAAAAAGAGAGAGAAAGAGAGAGAGATAGAGATAGATAGATAGATAGAGAGAGAGAGAGAGAGAGAGAGAGAGAGAGAGAGAGAGAAAGAGAGAGTGATGCCCCAATAAACTGAGTCTGTGGTTGTTTTTTTTTTTCAGAAGGATGGTTGAAGTTTTTAGGAGCTGTGATCAAAGAAGAAACAAAGGAAAGAAATTAGTTTCAGGGATTCTCTCTCTCTCTTTCTCTCTTTCTCTCTCCTACCCTTTTGTGTATGAGTGTCTGTCTATCTGTCTGTCTGTGTATCCATCTCTCAATCCCCTATATCCTTTCTTTCATAGCTAGTGTTAGGAGGTAAAACCTGGATGATAAGGTCTGAGATAGAGTGTGAGATTCTTCTTTAAGAATCTACAAAGTAGTAAAGACCAACTTCAGAAATATGTATATCGCTGGTGTGAGCTAGCTATCCATCCTAGCCTGCAAGGTGAGTCTTAGACATGAGAGACCCCACTTTAAAAAATAAAAATGAATTAAATGGTGTTAACACACATTGTCGTATGTTCTGCCATGTACTGTTTCTCACAACTTTATGAGGCATCCCTACCATTCAAGACCCCTCTTAAAATGAAACCACATCCTTAAAATTTTCCAAATTTACCTGAAGTAAGAGAATGTCTTGGCAAGGACAATAATTGAAGCTTACTTGAGCAAAGGACATATATACAATTGATCTCTCAAAATTTTCAACATGCTTGTGAGTTTATCCATGATTTTCCTTTGTAATCCTCACTTTATAGAGTTTACATGATGAGCTTCTACAAAAAAAAAATAATTTGAATTGAATTTCTAAGTCTATTTTACTTAAGGTAGAAGAATATAAGAAGGATGATATGCTAGTAATTTGATGATAATAATATATGATATATAGCCACAAAGTGCCTGTGATATCCATCTATAACCATCAATATCTCACTTGATTCACATGCCAGCTGTCAGAATGCCACCTTTCATAAGAGTCTTTAGTTTAATGATTTTGCTTCTCAGGGCTTACTGGTGATCCAAAACCAAAGAGAAAGTAGTTACCTAGATTCATCTCATTAAGGGTTCTTCTGCTCCCAGTAGGGCAGACCAAGATTTGTTACGCCCCTGCATGTCTCAGCTAAAGGCATAAACATCATGACCATGCCAAAGCATTTCAGATAATGTATGGGCCTTAGCCTAGCATGATATCAATGAGTCAGGAGAGTATACTCTTGCTATGGAAATGATGAGCACAGAAAGTAAACGTAGTCTGAGAACTAAATATATTTTACTAACCACAACCATTAAACAAATTAATCTGTTTCCCTCTCATTTTCAGAAAGAAAACTCACTCCATTCTAAGAATCTCCAAAATCACTGTCCGAAGTCTTACTCAAACTTTGCACCATTCTTAGAGGTCATGTGTAGCTATTTATGATGCAGAAAACTATTAGTAAAAGGGAAAGCTATCTTTACTCTACACAGGAAATGTTAAGTAGTGGGGAAGGGAGTCTGATCAGTGCAATACATATTCTCATATCTATATGAGAACCCTTCTGCAGAGGAACACTTGGACATCTGTTGCCTCCCACTCCCAGTTCACCCTCAGGTCTTTGGCGACCTCCACCAGAGGGGGACACCTAGGGAATTAAGCAGAAAGACCTTCAGCAGACTACCAGCTTATCTCTGAAAGAAGTTCCCCTAGAAGTTCAACTGAGATACTATACCTGTGACAAGCCTATTGCCTGAGGAGATCCGAAGACTGACTCCCTAGTGACTCCCTCCTGACTCTTCCCTGACTTCTCAATGTTTATGTTATGCAAATGTCATTGCAACCTAGAGATCCAGTTTGGCTTTCATTTATAAATGCTGAAACCCAAAAGTAAAGTGGTGAGCCTTTATTGGAAACCCTCAACTTGGCTTCCTGTCCCTTTGTTCTGTGTTTCAGGTTCCCCCTTTTCCCTCCCTTGAGACAGAACCTGGTTCCTGAAACTGCGGGACAGTTTCAGACATCTCTCCTACAGCCATAGACTTGATAGATCTTTTCATGCTTCACTATTGCTATTGGACACATCAAAAGAGGCCACACATCTTTGGTTTCAATTACTCATTTCTGTATAAGAAAACACTTTTAAATCCAGTGTCTTAGGGGGGCCAATGACCCTCTCTTTCTCATAATTCTTTGAGCTACTTAAGTTGAGCAGATTGGGTTTGCTATTCTATATGATATATCTACATTTATTCATGCAGTTTTATTTGGTTAGAAATTTGGCTGCAGCTGGGATATCCAACATGATGTTACTCACAAATCTAGCAGATTCTGTTGGACAAAGATTAGAACAAGTAGAGTCTGCCTTATTTGATCAATTTTAGCAGCTCTTTTCTTTGAGGATATCAGGGGATACAGCACAATTATTTAAAATTAGTCTGATTCCTTTAAGTATTCTAACTAAGCCATGTTCAGTTAAATCCATGATGCCTTATTCATGTCAGTGAGCCAACATCAATGTCAAGATTCTAATGGTGACCAGGTTATTAAAAATTTCTGTCTGGATGATGGGAATAAAAATATTCCTTCAAAAACACATTCTTAGAATAGTACTTTCCTGACAATGTTTCTTGGCCTTGTTGGTCTTTAAGAATGATTGAAAGACTCAGAATTCAGCCAAAATAGGAAGGTTCACCATCAGTGGAGATCTTTGAAGTTGTCTCTGTAAAGGTCTCACTCTTTCACATTCTGGTTCTGTATCCTCAACTAACTCAAACATTATGGTTCCCACCATTCTGATGTCCTCTCTACAGTGAAGCCTAGAGAGTATATTGAGGCATAAGCTGGAAGAATCGTATGTTCCCCTAGGTGATTCTTTGCACTCATAGATGAAAAGTGATTGGAAGAATCGTATTTTCCCCTAGGTGATTCTTTGCACTCATAGATGAAAAGTTATCTTATTTTCCAATTCATTAAAGTTGTTGTTTTAAAATTTCTGTGGACCGAGCAAAATGTGTCCTTTATGACTTCAGCTTATAGCTGTCCCTTAATGAAATATGGTTGGTTGGGATACTTTATTTTATCACACTCTTACCTAATTACATATTACAATTTATATTGTTTTCAGTTATCTTTTCTCAATACATTGTGTAGATTAAACACTAGCCATAAGCCATAATGATGATACAAACATAGTAATGCACTTATTTAAACATGATTTTAAATTTCATATATTAATCATATTTAGACAGAATCATAAGTGGCTATTTCTTTAAGAACTTCTTTTCATCAGCCTCAGAAAATATATCACATGAACCTTCCTTCTGGGCTCTAATCTGCTTAACATAATGACATACATGATCCATGCCAGTACTACCAGATCATATGCTCATGAAATCCAAATACATACTAAGAGATATTAGGCTGTGTGGGTTTGGACTGGTGAATAGTTCATATAATTATGTAGAGTTTTGGGGTGAAAAAGAAAACCAGTCTTTTCAGTCTGTCTGCATAGCATCTTTTCTACCTTTTAACTTTTATTCTTTTCCCATAATTTCCATCTGTTACATAGATTTTCACTATAATAAACCTTTGAATGCAAAGCCATCTTTGGACATTTGTATGATCGATCCCTCAGAAATGGCTAAGTGGTTAAGAGCACTTCCTGCTTTTCCAGAGGAACCAAGGTAGGGTCCTGGCACCCACCTGTGTGTCTTCCATATTACTCCACCTCCAGGTAACCTAGCACTTTCCTCTGTCATACAATTGCATTCAAGTGCATGAATGTGAGAACACATGTGCATACATTCAAATAGAAGTAAAATAAATCTTTTAAAAATACATTACTGTTTTCTTACTCATTTACATTTAATTTACAGGTCCAGGTTTTGCCTTATAGCTTTTGACCCAACTTTATTTGCATCCATCATGCTTAACAGAATAGACATTTATAAAATTGAGAAAACTGTTTTCTGAAGTATTTCTGGTTCCTGATTGTGGTTCACAATGAGTGTCAACTGTTGTGATTTCCTTTTATTTGACTTTGATAAAGTGTGTATATATTACCAATGTTCAATATTCTCTCTCATTTTCCCTCCCTTCCTCCTTCTTCCTTTTCTTATTCTCTCCCATCCTCTATCAATCTTTCTTACAGGATTCTACATTTATCAATAATATAAAATACTTAGCACTATCATATTAGTTTTAAAAATTCAGTTTTTAAAACACATCCCAATACAATATGATCTTCATAAAGTTCCCCAGTCTGAACAGTTATTTAAAGAATTTCAGTAATTCTTGAAATCAGTACAATTGGAGCAATGGAGCAATGCTAACAAAAGCATTGCCTTTGTCACATGCTTAGCAGCTACCTGCATTTCAGGATAAAATATACCAAGTGACAAATAACTATTCTAAGTCTTTTTGCTTTTGTATAGAGAAGTACAAAAAATGCAGAAAAAGCCCAGACCATTTCAACCTTCAGTGTGGAGCAGCCACGGGGATTTCAAGATAATCTTGTCCACAAATACATCAATAAACAATGCAAAATATTGTCTTCTTCCTGCAGTCACTTTCTTTCCTTGTCTTCCCTGCACCCACGCTATGAGATATTGTAACTTAAAATATTGTTGTGCATAGAGGAATGAATAAAGTAATTGTTAGTCATATTAAATTTGGTTACATCTCATAAACGTCACTTCAGTAACATAAACAAACACATGTGCATTTTAATTGCTATAAGGATTTGTTATGGCTTAAATAGTTTGTCTCCTCTGAAAGTCATGTGGACTTTTTTTCCAAATATAGCATTGTTGAGAGCTGGTGGGTCCCATAAGGACAAGCCATGGAGTACAGGCCTAAAGCAGCATTCCTCCATACTCTGTTTCGGGTCCTGCTTTGGAGTTCCCCATGATTATGGACCATTAGTTGTAATCCACATAATCCCTTTCCTGAATAAATTTCTGTTCAGCATTATGTTTTATCACAATAATAGAAACCAAACTAAAATAATACTTTAAAGAATTCTAAACCCACCAGTATTTTTGACCCAGATCAGGTTGACATTAGAATGTATATTATCCAAAAAAATCATCTTCAAGAATTAATATACTATTTATTAAGATTAGCCTTGATATAACAGAATATTTCTTTTCTAATAAGTTCCTACAATATAATCCATGTTGTTTTTAATAATTTCAGTGTTACCACTGGTATTAAAAATAAACCTTCAAATTAGGTGTTTTTACTATATCTTAATAAGATCTATGGAGAGCTAGTAGTTGACATACCACCTTTCAAATGTGCTTGTAAATGGAAATATGTACTTACTTTCAAAACTTCAATTTAACTTTTAAAAAGACTGATTAAAAACATTATCCCAAACTAAAACACCACATTTCTTGTCATACAGAATAATGGACTTGGATATAAAGTTCATCTGCTGTTTATACAAAGTTAAATAAGATTCTTTAGAAAGAAAATATTTGTCCATATAACTCTCGAGATTGGTATTTGCAAATGTTTCATGCTTGATCATGAATCACCTTTAAAATCTGAGCTTAGTTGATGTCATTACCAATATGGTGTATGAACAGAGGCAAAGGTAAGGAATGTGAATCTCAGTACATTTTCCCAAATGTGAGAGTCACCAACTACATAAAATATACACCTCCCTCTCTGAAACAGAATATATAACCACCATTCTGTAAGTAAATAACACCAGCATACATCTGTATGCAGTTACTCCTTCTGAGATTCGATGTGTCTTTTTATGGACATGAGATTCTTTTGGGTAGGTATCATGTCTGATTCATAACTCAGTGTGAAACCAAGAGCCTAAATATCTTCATGCAAGTATTAGTATGCAAAAATTGTTTTTTCATTTAAATGTCATTCTCCATTATGTTTTCTGAATTCTAGACATGGTTTCTCAGGTAAGATCAAAGTAAATGTATTGATAAAATATTTATAGGCATTTGCATTACAACTGATTAAGAATTTTCTCATAAACAAGATTCAATTTCCATGTTTACTTCCTTGATGTGTAAGTCCATAGAACATATAAAGGTTTGAGTTCCATCCCCAGCACCAGAAAAACAAAATAAAAATAATTAAGTATAAATCATAGTTGTATATCAGAAACCAAAAGAATGTTGCCCTAGTGGTCATATGCCAAAAGTAACCACTCTCATGCTGAAAACGAGTGGTATGGTGAGGCCATCCTTCTAAGTAGAAGTCAAATTTCAAGTGAGTGAATAAATAAAAATAGAAAAACATTATAGCTGTAAGTCAGCAGATTTATAAATAAGTCCAATTACGTTTATTATAAGTATATAAAAAAAAGCAATAAGTCTTTGTTAAGCATGATGAATGTAAATAAAGTTGGGTCAAAAGCTATAAGGCAAAACCTGGACCTGTAAATTAAATGTAAACGAGTAAGAAAACAGTAATGTATTTTTAAAAGGTTTATTTTACTTCTATTTGAATGTATGCACATGTGTTCCTACATTCATGCACTTGAATGCAATTGTATGACAGAGAAAAGTGCTGGGTTACCTGGAGGTGGAGTAATATGGAAGACACACATGTGGGTGCCAGGACCCTACCTTGGTTCCTCTGGAAAAGCAGGAAGTGCTCTTAACAACTTAGTCATTTCTGAGGGACCATACAAATCATTTCTGAGGGATCATACAAATGTCCAAAGATGGCTTTGCATTCAAAGGTTTATTATAGTGAAAATCTATGTAACAGATGGAAATTATGGGAAAAGAATAAAAGTTAAAACGTAGAAAAGATGTTATGCAGACAGACTAGGAACAGAAAAATATAAAGAGAAATTAAAGAATGATAACTGTATGTACATATATACATATGCAATCATAGATAACAATCATGAGTTACGTTTAAAGAAAGTATACTAAATAGACAATTACATCTAATAATATTGTACTTATGTTGTCTGAGCATCAACAAAACATGTTAATAGAAAAAGAAAATACCAAGGAGAACAGAGATTAAGAAGAAATTAAATCATTCATTTTCAACCTCTGTTGTTATCTAAAGGGACACAAAAGGAGAAATGATATTTCAGCAGCTTTGAAATGCAAAGACAGCTTTTAGTAGATGATCTACTTCTAGGAATTACTCCCTAGGAAAGAGAGCAACACTTTTAGATATAACTTATGAAGTAACTAGGAGAAGGTCTTTGGCAATGTCTGCAGCAATATAGGATGCCTCACTCCTAATTAGGAAGAAAACTAGATTTATGAAACTACCCCTGTCCAAACAATAAATTGTAATAACATGATACACACAGACAACAGCAGTATTCTGTGGTAGAAGTGATAATATAAACATTCAACTAGGCCCAGATAAATAGAAGGAAGTGGCCTAAAACTAGAAAATATGAATTTGGGTAATACAGTTGGGAAGTAAAGCAAGGCTTCAAAATGTAGCTTCCCATTTATAATAGGGTAAGGATAAGAATAGTACAGAACTTCTTCATCCATAGTTTTGGCACCAGCCCTAGGCATCTTTATTTACTACTTAACCTCAAAAAGGAAAGCCACATGTGATCAATCAAAATTTTAATGCCTGCTGCCCTAGATATCTTATTCTCATATCTAGATTTATAAACAGGTTGAGATGTCACACTAAGAACATGTTATTTTCCACATGTCAAGAAGACTTTGTCAATAAAATTAAGGCTATTGGTCAGCTGACCTTAAAATAAGGAGGTTATTTCATTATTTGTGTGATTATAATATGATATTCTGGCTCAAAAGCTTCTTCCTAGGCTAAAAGGAAGCCAGAAAATTCAAAACACAAGAAATAGTTGACATGGTACTCCTTGCTGCATGGTAAGAACATACACAACTTCTAGAAAGTAGCTGACAGCCTACCATGAAACAGGAACTTCCAAGCTTATGAGATAAAAGAAAAAGCTCCAATAATCAGAAGGAACTCAGAAGGGGAAATTTGGCTCACTTGCATCAGGACATGAATCCGCCTTAGCAAAGTTCCACATGAGTATGTCAGCTGCCATCATTCTGCCAACTAGCCCGAGTCCACAGAAGTGGCCAGAATCTGCGGCACACCACCAGAAGCTTTGTGCTGCTTTTCTCTCTATGGAGTTCTGACAAATGGAACTTAACTACACAATGTAAGGTAAACCAATACATGCATGTTGCTGGTGAAGAATCCTTCATCATCTGTCCCTTCATGTGCTTGGTTTAGAACATCCTTTCATCTATGTCCACTTCAGGAAAACACTCTTTCATGTGTTTGTCCTAGCAAAACACCATCCAACACAACTGACTTTCCAAAGAACCCTGAAGTTTCCAATTCAGAGGGTAGTTTGCTATTCCAGTAACTTTTGTGCCACTATTACACTAGTGGGTATATCTGGCCAGACCAGTCATGATGGCTTTTATGATTCACAGCTGGAAAAGATTGATGGTGACTTTTCTTTTCTAGTAGTGTGTATAGAACCTTCTAGAGCTATAAAAGCTAACCAGTATAGGAAGGTAGGGTCTAGGTTGTCCAAACTTGCTTTTTATATTTTTAAGCAGAGTCTTATTATCCAATAGCCCAGGCTAGCCTTGAACTTGTAATCCTTCTATCTCTGTCTCTGTCACTCATATGGAGCTTTGCTAAGTCAAACTCACATCCTGACACATGGAAGACATGTGAGGTTTGGAGGGAGTATAACTAGGACTCAATGGACTGTGAAAGGAGCTTGCTTGTATAGCTCTCCAAATCTTCTTAGTCTCAAGTCATCAATGATCTTTGCTTAACTGAGAAAGGCACAGCAAAGAACTTCTGGCATCCCTACTGGTCTGAAACCCTTTTGCTGACTCATGCTGATTCTGCTGAGGCCTGGATGTTCCTCCAAGGTGGTGCCACCTCTGCTGCTATCCCAACACTACTGAACTGTACTGCTGGGATATCCCAGAAATGTTTGTGACTGGAAGCTCTGCTGCTGTTTACTTATGAACTGAACTGCTGGTTTCCTGACAATGATGCAGCTGGGATTTGTTCCAAAGAACCATTTGTAAACAGGTCCACTTCCCCCATTTCCTAATAAACTTTTTTCCCACTTCTGTTGGGTGATAGGCTAGAAAGAAGGTTAAAGCATTTAAAAGCAGGCTTTGAGAAAAATCCAAGCTCCAACCCACTATTTGAATTTAAACCCCATTCCAAAAGATGGATCTCATGCATGATACCATTAACTGGACCAAAATCCCCATGGCTGGCTAGGTCATATGTCTTAGGCAAAAACCTAGTAGAATTATTCTGCTGAATGGGCAGAGTAATAAACTGTTCCCTAAATTCTTATCTTTGTAGCCAGAGATTAGTGTCTCTATCAACCCTCCACTTAAAATCCCTTTTGCAGGCTTGGCAGTGGTGGCGCACTCCTTTAATCCCAGCACTTGGGAGGCAGAGGAAGGCAGATTTCTGACTTCAAGGCCAACCTGGTCTACAGAGTGAGTACCAGGACAGCCAAGGCTATACAGAGAAACTCTGTCTCAAAAAACCAAAAACAAAAAACAAAACAAAACAACAACAACAACAACAACAAAAACAAAAAACCAACCTTTTGCAGTAGACAATATAAATATTGGTCAATGTGCAGAGAATAAGAGAATTGTAGAGTTATCAGCTTTAAATGAGACATCTATATCACACAGATACACACACACACACACA
>NW_022196912.1:11852442-11888966 GCF_008632895.1 Mastomys coucha | reverse complement strand
ACACACACACACACACCAATGCTCAGTTTATCCTGGATGACTGGGTAGAAATATTTTAAGAGCCAGACAGAATGGATGTCTATAGTGAAACAGTATTTTCTGGATATTGCAGCAACATAAATTCAGAATGGCTAGGACTGCATTCACAAGACTTATATAAGATCAAGTCAACCAAAACCCTAACCTGGAAGGGGAAAGGATTCAAGAAGTCCAACTCCTATCTGAGGAGGCACTAGCAGGCTGATGGCTGCAAGAGGAAAGAGTCTCTTTCTTTAATACTGTAGACCCCGAGTGGCCACTCATGTTCCAGTAGGCAGTACTACACACACACACAGAGGCAGACAGCAATAAATAGACTCTGTGGGCATTAAATTTTAAAAAGGACAGAGAGCATATACAGCTGGAAGAGAAATAGAAAGATAGGGGAAGAACTAGAGGGAAAGGACTGGATTTGATCCAAATATATTATATGTGCATATGAATATTAAATCTTTAATAAAAAGTGTACCTATCAAATAAAAAAAGTTTAAAAAAATCCCTCCCTTAAGAGCTAAGGATTATCTATACCTTTTATTCAGCTTTCTGATTCCCCAAGTTTAAATCCCATCAAGCACATGTGCACTTCTGAACAATTAAACCAGGAGAGAGTGTTTCACTGTTTGCCTATGTCTCCCAGGCTTTTTTTTCTATACAATAAGATAAAACAAATATTCCACAATTATATCAATGATGTTCTTTATCCATTTATTTTTGGATAATATAATAATGTGCATATTATCTAAAGTAGGATTATATATAATTTAACTGTCTTTTTGAACTTAGGAACAAGTTCATATAAGTAATACTGAGACAGCACATACTTGAGTCATAAAACACATTCAAGAATTGGAGTATATCAGCTTTAGAATAATTTTCACAGGAAGGCATGTGCTTTGACTTTAGAGAATATGCCTAAATCCTGCATTCTGTTTGCTTGTCTAGAAAGCTTAATCCCTATCAGAATCCTGCTAATTAAGAATTCATACTTACAACAGATAGAATTGGTTAAAAGGGAATATATGTTGTTGCATAGAAAGTATTTATTATGGAATATTACAAATGTAAAATCAGACAACTTTTCAATTGAACACAATTTACTCATTATTTATGAACAAGTTATGTAGTTACATGGGATAACTTAGTAAGAATGTTGAAATTTATCATGCATAGGACAACTGAAAGTCCTGTCAATTTCAGGTAAAGTTTTATAAGAAACGATAGAGGATGCAGAAAAAAGAGGAATAGCAGAAAGAAGGAAAAGAATTGAAGGGGAGAGATATAGACCTTCTTACAGATTACCTTAAATCTTCTTAAATCAGAGAGCCAATAAGCCAGGTGGATGAGAACAAAACCCCAGGGGAAGAGTAAAAAGGAGATTACAATCAAATACTAAGTGAAAACTAGGACGGATGGCAATATTTTTCAAGCAAGAGAATGAGACACCTGGGAAATACAGAGGGCTTCCTGGAATATAAACAGTGGTCTAAAATATCTTCAGGAAAAATTGCCAGACTTGAAAGGGCAATGAGAACCCTATCCATTATAAATCTATATCTCCCAGGCCTGTCTTTTGGGAAATTTTGACACTGAAAGACTTCCACGAACAAATAACAACTACCATAAATCTTTCAGTTTAATATCAGTGTATAGGTAATACTGATCAATATGAAAGTGAAGTACATCTAGGGAAGTTGCCAGAAAATTATGAAATTCTCAGAAGAATAAATATCAGTTATCTGTTCATGCTATGGTCTTCTTACCCTATAAATATAGATTTGTTCATTTATAATATTAAGTATTATGATACCCCAGAAAACAAAAATTTGACTCTTAAATTGACTTATAGAATTTTGACTTAATGACTTAATACTGTGTCTTATCTGGGAACTTATGTTGTCAGTCTTTTTTGATAGAGAAGTCTGCATACTAATAGAACTGGAAGCATACAGGCTAGCTACTTGGTACATACCAAGGAAAGTAGTCAGTCTTTGCCTTGACTAAGAAGTATCAATCCTGTATACTTAAGCTGCCAAAGTGATAAAATATATTTTTATTGTCCAGTTCTGTCTTTTATAAGTAGCACTATACCTCCTTAGATGTTTAAATAAGAATTATTTTTATGATAAAATTTTCTAAAAAAAAAGGATATAATCTATTTTTAAAATAGAATTTTAACCTTGAGGATTTTAATTATTAAATTTACCAAAGCATAATGTCAACCATGATAAAATTGAATATGATTTCTTTCATATGTATTTTCATGCAAAAATGCAACTTGATGAGTCTGTCATAAAGTATCTTCAGTGTTGATATCTGAAGATAATACCTTCAATTAAAGTATTTATTAATCTTTGACTTGTCAAAAATTAACTAGCTATTATGAATTTAACACATTTAAATTTTATAGACAATTTCAAAAAAGTTTATGCTTTTTACAGAAAATTATACTACAAAGAACAAATACATTTTTATTTTCTGTTTTGATATAGCAGAAATAAAACATACAATTTTAAAAATTATTCCTCTGGAACATATTGACTTAAAATAATTTTGAGATACAAATGGTATCAATTTTCAATAAAATATATAATATAGGAGCCATCTTAAAAACACAAAATGAAATAAACTCTACCAACAATACCAAATAATAATGACAAAATCAAGTAAAAATTGGTAGAATCCATGATAAATGGAACCAAGTGCAGATTCTGAGTGTATCCCCTATCAACTCAGAGAACAAACATCATGGAAGATGAGGCAGAAAGAATGTGAAAGTCAGAGAGTGAGACCCAGTCCTATAAAATGTTGTGTATGGGCCTGGTGCTGTTTGTATTTTGATGCTAATTCTGCTCTCCTGGGAGGGGTTGTGGATAAGGAGTAAGTCATGTATTCAGGTGACTTCTTGTGAACCAAACCCCTAAAGAATAAAGAAGCCAATCACTGGGCGAGTAGTGGGGGCTTCTGGGTTGGACATAGGAAAAGGAGGAGGAGGAAAGGGTTAGGGGCTTTTGGAACAGGGATAGGGTAGGAGCAAGATGTAGCTGCTAGTTTCCTGGTATCATGGAGGATTCTCCAGGACTTGCCACTGGAGGAATCAGATTTAATAAGGCTTACATAGATTAGGTTTTAGTTGTTGTTCCCAAAGACTGAGTTGCCATTGTTTCTGAGTTAAGTTTATGTGGTGTTTTTCTTTTTGTGGTGGTTAGACTGGGTTCCAGATTGAAAGGTAAAGCAGCAAAGCATGGGTTTGCCTGATGTGCACGACAAAGGCCATGAGGGCGTTAAAGCATGGAGCTGGCAAGGAAACAACCCACCAATGGGAACCTAGCTAGCTAGATAGGGAGATTTTGGAGTTCAGACTCCAAGTCCCCACAAGACAAAAACTGGTCAGCCATTACCCGCCAGTACATGGCTGGCCAGGCCCATGGGGCAGAAAGTTGCTTGCAGTGATGTGGGAAGCCTGCAGATCATCAAGAGTTTTGTTTCAACTGGGTTGCTGAGGGTTGTGGCGACTGACCACAGGGTAGACAGTCATTGCGTGGGGCTGGCATGGCAAAGATCTGCCAAGGGAACTCGGGAGCTCCAGCCCAGAGAGACTGCTGAGTTGAGATCACCCGGCTGGAGACATGTGGCCTGTCAGTGCCTGTCAGTAGTGTGGGAAGCTTGCTGGTCCTTTTTCTTTTTTTTTTTTTTTTAAAAAAAAAAACATTTCCTGCAACAATAAAATACTGTCTTCTGAGTTTTACACAGTCATTGCACTTCCAAATTCACTGAAACAGTGGTTACTTGCACATACCTGGAAACTTCAACCCATTCATCATACTCAGTGGACATGTTCATGAGATCCTACCATTATCTAAGGAACAGTTGATGAAGGTAGAATCCATAGGGTTTTTTTTTGGTTTTTTATTTTGTTTTTATTTTTAAAGGAGAGCATGAAATTAAGAGGGAAATATACTGGTAAGGTCTAGAGCAATTTAAAAAGGAGAAATTATGGATAGATATGGTCATGATATATTGTTTATATTTCTATATATGCTTAAATTTATCAAAGAATAAATGAAAAATATGAACATGAGGTTTAGAAATTGTATAACTCTGTAATTTTATTACAAACATTTTTGGGGAAAGGGAAATGAAAAACAATGATGTAGCAAAGATATTCTTACGTCCTTGGAATGTCATCAATAGATCGGTTTTAATGCATATCCATAAGAAACAGTGTTTGAAGTATAATACAGATAGACATTAAGAGCAGCAGGAAAGCATAAATATGTGATGGTCATGAAGGCAGGAAGGTGGGGAAGTATGTGTGCTTCTCTTTCAAAAGAGTATAAGAATAGAGAGATGTCAAGCTGGGCGGTGGTGGCGCACACCTTTAATCCCAGCACTTGGGAGGCAGAGGCAGGCGGATTTCTAAGTTCGAGGCCAGCCTGGTCTACAGAGTGAGTTCCAGGACAGCCAGGGCTACACAGAGAAACCCTGTCTCAAAAAAAAAAAAAAAAGAATAGAGAGCTGTCTGTTCTATGTTTGTGATGTCTTCTTGAATGTATTTTGTATTTCTTTTTATAGTATTCTTTTTAAAGAGCTATCAGTAAAAATGTATTACCTTGGTTATATACCTGTCTATCAATACCATGTTAATAATTATCATTAATGAAATGACATTTCTAATCAGAAGAAAGATATTTAAAATATACACTCCAAAACCTTCTTATAAACTGACCAAATAGATGAAGGCAAAGAATAACAATAAAAACCTTCCAACAATTCTAACAACCTGGATAATGGCAATAACACATTAAAAACATAAGCCTCAGGACACCCCAGGTATCAGAAATAAGTGATGTAGGATGAAATACAAACTGGCAGATGTTACTTATGACCATAGGTAGATGTGGGCTGTGGTCATAATGGAGCCAAAAGAAGGTCAGACTTGCACCATAGGCGTTCCTCTACTTCACCAAAGTAACTGTGCTTTACACTTACAAAGATGCTGATTAAATAAAAGCAGAATCCAAACACTCAAATGAATGCTTTCTGAGACTATAGACAGACAGGCATCATTAAGGCACCAGGAGGGTGTGTGTGGCTTCTTTATATATATATATATATAACATAAACCATAGCTGCACTGATATTTATCATACCATCTCTGTGTATGTATTTTTCTAGGCCTTTAGATATTAGAAGACAATATATAACTCCCTTTTATATCCAACTCTCCATGTTCATATTATCTTGGTTAACTAGTTACTTTATGTTTTACTTTACCAAAGAGTTGAGACAATTGGATTTTTCTAAAAGCTGACATGAGAGAAATAGAAAAGATGAGACTATGAGAACTATAGAACTTAATCTCACAAGTACAAATATGAGTCTTTACAAAATCTTCCCTAATAGGCCATCATTAAGAATGTTCTTTTGCGGTATCAAACTTCCACAGAACGAAGCCAACCTCCAATTGATGTCAGACAAGACCATTCTCTGCTACCTAGGTATCTGGAGCCATGGATCCCTCCCAGTACATTCCTTGATTGGTGGTCTAGTCCTTGTGAACATTGGGTGGTCTGGCCAGCTATGTTGTTCTTCCTATAGGGTTGTATCCCCCTCAGCTACCCCAGTCATTCTGCCAGCTCCCCTACCAGGGTTTCTGAGCTTAGTCTGATGGTTGGTTCTGGGAGAAGTGGGGCAGGAAAGGGTGTGTAGGTGGGTGGGGGACCATACTCATAGAGGCAAAGGGGAGGGAGGAGAAGGAGGTTGTGGGATGGGAGCTTATGGAAGGGTAACTGGGAAGTAGGATATCATTTAAGATGTAAACGTATGGAATGATTATTTAAAATAAAAGAGTGGTTCACCAACACCAGTGAGTTAGTTAGTAGATAAAAACAGTTGCTGTCAAGTCTTATGACCTGAGTTTGATCTCATGGAACCATATAGTATAAGGAGAGAACCATTGATCTACTGACTTCCACATGCATACTGTGGCATGCATACCCCTATGTATAAATAAATATATTTTTAAAAAGAATTGGTTCACAAAAAATGCTCTTCTGTATTTCTCCTCACAAACTTTCACAGCCAGTTCTTGCCACCCTAATTCCCACCCCAGTGGAATTTTTGAAATTTCTGTACTTTTTATCACCTAGAAGTATTAAACTTTGTTTCAGTGTCCTTGAACTGAATATCCAGTCATAGACACACAGTCAAGAGATGACTTTGTAGACATTTAGATTCTCTTTCTCTATGGCTACCACAGTGGACAGTAGATCATGTACAAGTATCCTGATGTTTTTATGATCCAAATCAGAACCTTCCTCAACTGTCCTCTGTATATTTGTACAAGTCCCACTTTCTATCTGTCTAAAGCATTTCTCCTTTGAAGTGGACATTTAAACAATAGATGTAATCGTATAGATATTGTGAAATATAAATTATGGTAATACAGATAGAAATATTGACTCTATTTTATAATTTTAAACTAATTTTGGATTCCATTAAATAATTTTACATACTCCTATATGTAACTGAGACGTCTCTCCTGAAAAGAGAAGGACAAAGGTTTCCAGTATCATGAAAAAGAAACTCATATTCAGGTTTGATGCTTTGTTAAGATGAGAGTACATTTATCCTAATAATTAATAGAAGGCATGTCCTGCCTTGATCATTGGATTTATTCATATATATCTGTTTTTCAAAGGAGAGTATCCAGCATAAGTTTATGATAAAGTAAGTGGAGGTAAAGACTGGAAACTGTTAAATGCAGCAAACTGCCCAGGATGCCCAAGAGTTGACTGGAGACATAATACAAAACACAGATACAGTTTCTGTGTGCAATTTTAGTAACTTGACTTTAAAAGTCACTTAGTGTCATCATTTATAAAGTATCCTTACCCAGAGTAATCTCCCCTCAAAAAAAAAAAACCCAAGATTTTGATATTGTTTATGATTTAAATTGAAAGTCAGTTTAAACATCCATCTACAATCAATTTCCTGGAATCTTGAAAACAATTTGAGGGTCTTGTTTTGTTTTCCAACTAACTGTTTTTCCCTCAGAATGTTGAGCCAGATGTAAGTTTCTTTCATTGAGATATGATGGAAAATAGAAGTTCTTTCACCCAGTCCTCTAAACAAGTTTCTAAACAAGTTTTCATTATTTTGTCTTAATGTTATTTGAGTGCAAGAAAATGCTATAAGAAAAGGGAATGGATCAAATTCACTAGAGGACTGGGTGAAATAACTTCTTTAAAACTTTTGGAGAGCTGGGCAGTGGTGGTGCACACCTTTAATCCCAGCATTTGGGAGGCAGAAGCAGGTGGATTTCTGAGTTTGAGGCCAGCCTAGTCTACAGAGTGAGTTCCACAACAGCCAGGGCTACACAGAGAAGCCCTGTATCAAAAAAAACCAAAAAACCAAAAAAACAAAAACAAAAACAAACAAAATAAAACAAAACAAAACAAAAAAACTTTTGGAGATTTCTTACTTACTAGAGCATTAACCCTATGATGATTTGGTAAACCTATTGTGAAGTAGACATTTTGTTTAACATCTTATTTTTCTTTTCTCTCATATCTCAATGAAATAAACTCACATCTGAAGCTGAAAATTGATTTGTGTGAGTTAGACAACTGTAAACACACACACACACACAAAACCAGTATAAAAGGCAAACCCATGGGGCCCAATGTACATCTATTTACTTATTCATTTTCAGGTCAGTTAGATTCTCATCATCCATGAATGCAATGACACACTGAGGCCTGCGTGCCTCATAAAGGCTCAGCTCAAGAACTGGAACACAAACGAGGCAATTCTGTTAAGGCCTGGCTAGAAATGGGTGTTATTTTATGTAACAACACACTTATTGATATTGAACAATAATAATATTCTAGAATATTGTTATTTAATGAAATGATTTGAAAATAAACTGTTCCATCCTGAAGTATATCCAAACATACAATGGGATGGACCCTCCCACATCAGTTACAAATCAAGAAAATTCCCAACAGGCTTGTTTACAGCTCCATCTTCAAGAGGCATTTTTCTCAACTTAGATTGCCTCTTTCAGATTACTATAGCTTTTCTCAATTTGATATCAAACTAACCAGCAGAGTTGGGTAATGTCAACTGAGAAAAGTATAGATGTGTTTCCCTCTGAAGATTTACAAACACTCTACTGCATGAATAATTCTAATGCAGACAACTGAAGATTGAGCTATAATTCACTACACACTTAATATACTCTACATTTAATTTATGAATGTTGTCATCCAGGAGCAGTGGAAGCATCTAACATGTTAAGTGACATATTAAATGTTCTCAAAGTACTTCACTTATATGTATTAAGTCATAGAATTTAGTAATTTATATTTTTGTATTAATCTTTATTTCTATGCACTTCATTTTGCAAAACACAATTGTCAAAACTGAATACTTAAGTAATGAAAGCTACAATGTTAGAACTATTAATAAATGTCATATCAAAGTAAATTATAAATTTAAATTACAAATATAAGTTGTAAAATATAGGAAATTTTCTTAATTAGTGATTGGTGTAAGATGATCCAACCCGTTGTGTTTTTGGGTGTACTTCTATATGGAGCTAGTTTTACCAATTAATTATTTCACTAAATAATATTTTTAAATGTTATATTATTTAATGCATTTGTACATATTTATTTGAATATTAGTTGTTAACCGAAATTATCAGCAATGTTCATGGGGCCAAAGGTACCCTGTACATTTATTTTTACCTTCTTTTTAATTTTTTTTTTTTTGGTTTTTCGAGACAGGGTTTCCCTGTGTAGCCCTGGCTATCCTGGAACTCACTCTGTAGACCAGGCTGACCTCGAACTCAGAAATCCACCTGCCTCTTCCTCCCAAGTGCTGGGATTAAAGGTGTGCACCACCACCACCAAGCTAAATTTTTTTATGTATTATACTAATTGCATAATACATAAAAAGTTTTCATGTAACTTTACATTGGGAATCATCTCATGTCTTTTACGTATTTCTGCTTCTATTCTGGACTGCTTTTGCTGGTATTTGGTAGTACATTTGATAGTATTTGGTTTGGTGAATAAAGATATGTGGGAACCTGTCTGTGTTCATCGCTTTTCATATCATCTATGGCATCTTTCATGTTACAGTGGGAGGTATGAGTAGTTATGTCAAAGAACATAGCCATAATGTTTAATAACTTTTTAACTCTCTACAAAACAAGTACACTAAGCCCTCATTTGGGGCTGTGTGAACAGAACAAAGGAGGAATTATTTGGGAAAAAAATGTTTTGTACATTCTGGCTCAATAAAAATGCTGAAATCTAGAACTATTGAGCATCCTAGAAGACACAATAATTCTACTCATGCTAAAAATAAATTAATATAAATGGTATGAAAGAACAGAAAATTCTCCTAATGGAGGAGAAGAGGGCATAGAAAAACTAACCCAATAAGAAATCTTTTTTTTTATCTTTTATATTCTATTTTTATTGATTTATGTTTTATTGCATTATAATGAGAAAAGTTACATGATTCAATGTATCTGAATTTGTTAACATTTAAAAACATATTTTAAGTAAATAGAATTTAATCACATTCTTGTTTCCCTTATATATCCAAACTCCTCCCAGAAACCCCCTTCAATACCTACAATACCTTTTTTGTAATATTTTTTTAAATTTATAAAGTATTATAACAATAAAAAATGATTTATATCAAACAACTTTTATAATACTCAACAATCAATTTAACAGTCTTATGTAGATGCTTATCTACAGCAATACTGAAAATACATACATTTTTCTCAATATAAATTTTAAATAAGTCCAAACATATTAACTGTATATTTTAAAATAATACATCACTCCTAGTATTTTTTTAAATGAACATATATAAAATCTTTTTGTTTGTTTTGTATTTAGTAGAGCATAAATCTTGGCTCTTACTGTGGTACAAGCCCAAAATAAGAACAATTTTTAGACATTGGAGTTCATTGTAATAAGTTTGTACTTCAATGACCCTCACATCACCAAAGGATTTTACTTCCATCCTAGCTAAGCTGAGAGTTGACAGTTCTGCTGTGCTAAAGAATGAATTGTAAGCACGATTTATGGATACAAACTTCCTGCTATGGTCAAAGCTATTTGACTTGAGTGAGTGACTTTATTCTCAGCCCACAGAGAACAGGTTACTTTCATTTAAGTCATAGAGTGTGTATTAAGATGGTCTATCCATAAAGTCATTCACCAACTGTTTCAATGAACAATGGTTCTGCTTGGAGGGTGACATAGACATTAGGTGAGGGTAAGAATCTGGTTCAGTCTGACTGTGATAATTTGGAAAAGCATTCATCTCAGAGAAAGAGTAACTTATAAAGTCTTCTTCTTCAAACTTGATACAATAATTACAAATGTCAAGCATAGCCTTCAGTCTTACTCTTTGTTGTTCTTTTACAAGCCACCTCCCAATTTGATTGTCTACATTTCTTTTGGCTGCATAAATACTTTTGAAATATGTAAGCTGTTCTGAAAACCATAGTATAGTGTAAAAACATGAAATAAACAATACTACTAATAGAGAGGCTGAGATAGAAGCATGGTTTCAAGATGATCATGAGGTACACAGCAAGACACTCTCATGTACAAACAAGATGACAGTGTGTATGGATTGTACAATATTGGACCTATTTCTCCAATTACCAAATTAGAGAGACCATTGCATGACACTCAACAAATTTCTAAATCCTCATATTTTTGGATTTCAATCAATTAGGATATGTCTGTAATATTAATTTTCATATTAGGATATTAAGAAAAAGCAATTGTTACTTCCTGTTGTTTTTGTTGTAAGAGGTGGTATTAGCTTTGTGTGAGTTTGTTGAAAGATTACTTTCTTGCTTCTTCTAGGGTGTAGTTTTGCTCCTTATGTTGATGCTTTCCATCTATTATCCTTTGTAGGGCTGGATTTGTGGAAAGATATTGTGTAAATTTTGTTTTGTCATAGAATATCTTATTTTCTCCATCTATGGTAATTGAAAGTTTTGCTGGGTATAGTAGCCTGGGCTGGCATTTGTGTTCTCTTAGGATCTGTATGACATCTGCCCAGGATTTTCTAGCTTTCATAGTCTCTGGTGAGAAGTCTGGTGTAATTCTCATAGGCCTGCCTTTATATGTTACTTGACCTTTTTCCCTTACTGTTTTGTAAAATTCTTTCTTTGTTCAGTGCATTTGGTGCTCTGATTATTATGTGACAGGAAGAATTTCTTTTCTGGTCCACTCTATTTGGAGTTCTGAAGGCTTGTATGTTCATGGGCATCTCTTTCTTTAGTTTAGGGAAGTTTTCTTCTATAATTTTGTTGAAGATATTTACTGGCCCATTACGTTGGGACTCTTCACTCTCTTCTATACCGATTATCCTTAGGTTTGGTCTTCTCATTGCATGCTGGATTTCCTCAATGTTTTGAGTTAGGAGCTTTTTGCTTTTTGCATTTTCTTTGACTGTTGTGTCAATGTTTTCTATGGTCCCTGAGATTCTCTCTTCTATCTCTTGTATTCTGTTGGTGATACTTGCATCTATGACTCCTGATTTCTCTCCTAGGTTTTCTATCTTCTGATTTCTTTATTGTTTCTATTTCCATTTTTAGATTCTGGATGGTTTTGTTCATTTCCTTCACCTGTTTGATTGTGTTTTCCTCTAGTTCTTTAAGGTATTTTTGTGTTTCCTCTTTAAATGCTTCTAGTTGTTTATCTGTGTTATTTTGTATTTCTTTGAGGGAATTATTTATATCCTTCTTAATGTCTTGTATCATCATCATAAGAAGTGATTTTATATCTGAATCTTGCTTTTCTGGTGTAATGGTGTGTCCAGGATTTGCTATGTTGGGAGAATTGGAGAATTCTGTTGATGGCAAGTCACCTTGGTTTGTGTTGCTTATTTTCTTATGCTGGACCCCCCCCCCCCAATCTGCTTATCTCTAGTGCTACCTGCCCTTGCTAAATCTGACTGAGGTCTGTCCTTCCAGTGATCCTGGTTGTGTCAGAACTCCTCAGAGTCAAGCTGTCTCTACAATCCTGTGATTCTGGGATCCTGTGATCCTGAGCTTTTTAGAGTGCCTAGGAGTGGAGCTTCCTCTGGGTGCTCTGGAATTGGCTGCAGAATTTGTGCCTAATGTCTGCTCAGGGTACCAGCCCAGACAGACCTGAAAGAACCTGTGTCACTGTCTTTCCAAAAGCGGGGGTGCAGGTGGGGGGGTGGTGGCCTAGGCTGTGCCCTGAGGCTCTCTTTCTCCCTGGTGGCAGAAGGCCTGTTGCTGAGGCCCAGGTCTCTCACTCTCTCTGGATGCTGGCCTATTTGCTGCACGGCACCTTAAATAAAAGGAAGGCAATGTCTGAATGAATTATTTTATTGTAGGAAGGATATGCTGGTTAAGTAGAGAGAAAGAAAGGAGGGGAAGGAGAGAGAGAGAGAAAAGGAGAGGAAAATAGGCAGAGAAGAGAACAAAAAGCAGAAAGGAGAGAGAGAGAGTAAGAGGAAGTAAGTGTGAGAGGGGAGAGAGGAAGAGAGAAAGGTAAGAGTAAGAGAGGAAGGGTAAGAGAGTGAGGAGGGGGCAAACCACCCCTTTTATTGTATGGGGCATGGCATGCCTGGCTTGTGGTCAGATGACTGTGTGTAAGGTCCAGCTAGAATGCTGGGAGTTTGAGGCAGTGTCTGCCTAATAGAGCACACATCTCCTGCAGGGGCAGCTGAGAGGGGTCTGGGCTGAAATCTGAGCCATTGGTGTCAGGCACAAATCACTGGAAGCCTACCATCCCTTGTGAGCAAATTACTTCGCTCAGTGGGTCTCTGGGGTTCCGAGGTAGCTGCTCTTCTGGACTCCAGCTGTCAGAACTGCCCATTGCCCCACATGTCATTGGGCTGGCGGAGTTCCTGTGTGCCTGGATCCTGCTAGTCCCAGTTACTCCCGGTGTTGGGACAGATGTGTCCTCCTCACCTCTGATCCTGGGTGTGTAAGAGAGCCTGGGAGTGGAGCTTCCTGTGGGTGTTGTGGGACTGGCTGCGGAGATTGTGCCCAAGGTCGGCTCAGGGCACCATCTCAGACCAAGAAATCTTACTGAATGATTATCATTGCCAAATTTCTCCTCTGTTCACCTAGAAAATGACTAGGCAAAAATAATAGTTTCATTTTTATTCATTCATTCACAAATCCACATGAACATATCAAGTACTCTGACGATATTCTTCCCCATTATCCTTGTCCCACCCATCATGTCCTTTCTTTTTTTAGGATTGCTTCTATGAGCATGGTTATTTACTTGTACAAAGGTAACTTTCCTGGGGCTACCACAAAAAAATGTGATGTCTCTTCTCTATTCTAGTAAATATTAACCACCTGTAGCTCCCCAGGGAGCAAAGTGTTCTTCTGTGATAGAATGATGGAGGGCCCATCTTGGGCTATTTTAGTTTCATGTGTCTAGAGCCATATCCAGAAGAGAGCTTTTCACTCCAATCCTGCCTTGTCACCCTCCCCTGCCCCACCCACAACAACCCTAATTCTTACAATCTTTCTGCCTCCTATTACAAGGTGTTTGAGATTTTAGGCCAGCTTTGCAGGAGGGATTTATTGCTGGTACTGCAAACCTGGTCACAACCTCATGATTTGGGAAGTCACTGGGATCTTGAGGAAAAAGCATTACACTTGTTTTGCAATACGGGCATAATGTCAAATCATGCATTCTAAATAATTAGTTTATACAGTTTATACCTGTAGATTGGTGCTATTCTCAGCCTTGATCTTGAAGCATATGTCTGAAGTGGTGATGGTAATTGCAGAGAATGCCAACTGATGAAAGTGGTAGGAAGTGGTGGTAATCAGGGGCTAAGTCTCACACACACAGGATATCTTCAATAATTATTTTAAGAGATGTTGTTAAGGAAACTAAAAGAATGTGGTTAATGGCAAGGTAACAGATTAATGACTAAGAGCAAATTTTAAAAGCAGCCTGTCATGAATTCACATTTATTTATGTGTTCACTTTGATTTATACTCTTAATTGTCTTTTTATAATAAGCTTTCATTATATGTCTTTTAAAAAAGTTTGCTAACTTAATACAATATATCAAAGGATACCAAGACATTTTATTGTCAATTATACTGGCCTAAATAAAATTATTAAAGTCAAGATTTTAACAGGCAGTCATATTGTTCATTAAATTTTATAAATAATCTATTGATAACATTTGTACTTGACCTTCTAAATGAAGATTAAGTTTCCCCACCTATGTCCATGTCCACAGCAAGCATCCTAGAATCACCTTCAATGCCTACCAGGATCAGATCTGCCCATATTATCAAAATTTTATTCTAAATTTTCAGTATTGAACATTCTCTTAAAATTGTTCTGCTAGTTTTTGTCTTTTGCATTACCAACCAGAATCCTATAGAATCCTAGATCCTGCTTTCTTAGAAAACTCCCCTTGGTATTTTGCCTTCAACCGCTACCTCCCAAACTGTATCTTCAGTTCTTCTTCCCACTGGAGGCCTTTGAATAGCTGTTACATCCTTGTCTAGGGATCATTTGTCAGCACAGTCACCATTTACTTTATCTGAAAATATATTATTAGTAATCATTTAGATATCAGATAAGGAACAATTCTTTAGGGAAATGATTTTAATCATTCTCAGATCATTTGTAATCATTTCAGTAAGCCTATTTTCTTTTTAAGTTAACAACTATACATAACAAAGGTGAATGCGTGTGAATGAAGCCTAAGAATATCACACAAACTTCATGGGAGTCCTGACATCTGTCATGTCCATCAACTTACTCTTAGCACCTAGTACAACCTAAAATCTAATAGTAACTATTTATTGAAAATATGGGTAATTATTCCTGCAGTAAATTACAAATACTGAATGGTTAAAGAGGAGATGTTTTCTGAACTCTAACTCAAATTTACAAATTCATATTATTCATTCATCCATCTTTGTGCTGTTGCGGATTTTACTCTATAAACCATGGCTTATTATTTATAAACCAATTCACTGTCTACAGGGGAACTGAAAGAAATCTGAAAAGTAAGAGGATATAGCTTGTTAGTTAGATTGTTTTTTCTTTCTTTCTTTTTTTTCAACTACTTTCAAAAGGCATAAATGACTAAGGCTAATTGTCTGCTTCTCAGTGTACCTTGAGATATTCTCTGTGAAGCTCTCAAAGCTTTAAACATCCATCACATTTTGGTGTATCTTCACTTTGCTTTTTATATTAATTTTTATTTAGTGGTAAAGGAACTTAACATAAGCTGTTTATACTTAGAAAGTGTCTTCTTATCCTTAGGTTCATTGGACTAATGAAATTACCACAAATTTTGCACATGTATTTGATTTTCTGGATATTGTTGGTATCTGAGAACTTATAGAATACCTTTTTCCATATATTCACTATTTCCTCCTCTCATACCCAAGAAACTTCTCTTACAACAAAAAAAGAAGGGCACATCAGTGGTCATGAGCATAGAATCATTGGTCTTGCCATTTAACACCTCATCTAGAAGTGGCTAGAAAAACAGTAAGACATGCCCCAATGAAGACTCAGAAGTTGTATGGTTCAACTTATATGCTTCTTAAAGAATGTGGGTAATCTGTTAAAGCAGCAACCTGTGCCAAATGATCTGTTCCCTATGTCAGAATATAGGTGTAAAACCACAAGAGAGGTAGGAGGGACACTCTTGCTATTGCACCCATGAAATCACTCTGGGATTTTTTTTTTCTGATACAGGAATATGGAAAACTAGCGGTTTAGGTTTTTATTTTCAAGGAAGTATGGTTTTACAAGAGGGATAGCATAATCCCATTGATTCAAAATTGAGACTGTCACCTGACTACCTTGAGCTCATTATGTCAATGAACCAGTAAGTAAAGAGGGTAACAGAAATAATTGCTTGTGATTATAAAGGATAAAATGAGTTTGGCTATGTAATTTACCTTATGTGTAATACAAGGGCTCCCTGGGATGTTTATCTTTCCCATATCCAATTTAAAGAGTTAATGGAAATGAGCCATCAGAAAAATGTCATCAGAAATTCTAAGTCATCAGGATTAAAAAAAGTCTTCAGAGATTTCAAGTCTCCTATATTGTCAGATGAATTACCAAAATGAGTGCAGCTTCTAGCCTGAGGGAACTACAATGACCAGCAAAGGAAGTGATAAATGTTAACTCTAACTCTGATAAAATTTAAGAGGGGACTGTATTATCTGTGGATTAAACACACACTCACACACACAGAGACACACACACAGATAGATACACAGACTCAAACACACAAACTCATACAGACACTCACACAGACACACACACAGATGCATAGACTCAGACAGATGCACAAACTCACACAGACACTCACACAGATACACACACACACACACACACACACAATGTGTTCATAGTAATATATTTTAACTCCTATTATCTTAGTGCTTCACATAAAGATCATATTTAGTATAGAAGTTATTTTGGGCTGCAACTAATAATAGCAATATTATTATTGTCCAATGACAGATACAGAGCACCTTATGGAATTCTGTGTTTATGTTTTTGGGTATGAGAATGGGTATATCTTTGTACACAGGGATTTGTGTGTGTGTGTGTGTGTGTGTGTGTGTGTGTGTGTGTGTGTGTGTGTGTGTTTTAATGTAATATGTCTCCATAACCTCACATGTCCGATCACAGACGTTGATTCCTACTGGAAAGACACATGAGGTTACTCAAATGAGTGCTTATGAAAGCTGAGTATCTAATGTAACAACTTACACCTGTTTTTAACCTGTTGTCACTGATCAAATATTTTCTATACACAGATTTGTGATTTGGGGATAGGATCTGGTAGTGTCTTTCAACTTACTCATACCAGCAAATTGGAGACAAATGTTACTTTTTTAGTATTTTTAGAGATTTTTTTTATAATAATCATTATTTTACATACTTTCACAAACAACATACTAAAATGTAAAGGAAGTGAACACTCAGGTCATCACTAATTATTTCATTGTACTATTATATACTTCAAGGACTTTGCATAAACTGTATCGGTTTTATGTCAGACAAACAGCTTTGTACTAACTCTTCTTCTTCATACTGTTAGAGTGGCTATAATGAAAATATTAACCAGAAAATAGAAAATAGCTGATAACCAATGCATTCTCTTCTTCTAAAACTGGTCAAAACTTTAAATCGTACCTTTATCAAATTCTGTTAGTAGATATACCAGAATAAGTAACATTTGCACTAATTACTTCATTTCATCCTTGATCATTTTTTAATAAGTTGTTTAATCACCATAATTTTATACACTTACTAGAGACATTTTGCTGTCAGTTTTTAAATTTTATTTTAGAATGGGCAGATAGGATATATGTAATTAGTTCAATTTTCCTCAGTTGTTTATTTTGTGTCCCAGGATGTGGTCTATTATATAGATGCTTCCATGACCAAATAAGGAGAATGCATTTGAGTGGAAGAATTTTAAGTTTGAAAACTATTATGTTAGGTATTAGTGTGGCAATTTCTGCTTCCTTACTGGTCTTATCTACATGGATATGTCTGTCCTTAACTTGGCAAGTGTCCATTTATAAACTTGTTAAACATCCAGCTTATGCCACTGATTTGGAATTATACTTCCTCATCTTTACCATAATTCAAAGATTTGGTCTTTCTGTGGTGTCACATATTTCCTTTCCTGTGTGTGTTTTAATATTCTTTGTATAGAAGCTAGGGAAAAAATTACCTTCTATTTGGAAGTTATTTTAGTCAATAGAAGCCTTTCACTCTGGCATCATGGTGCTTTATAACTTCAGTTTGTTTTATATTCTCTATACCACACTAGATTTGAAAGAACATTGCATGGAACATTTTCAGTTATGAGTAGGGAATATACCCTAACTCCCACTGGGCATTTTTTACAACTTGGATTCGAATGTAAAATATTCAAGCCTACTAAACCTGTTTTTGAGAAATCTTATGAAAATCAAATTATTTAATCATAGATCATGTATTTATTGTATAATGTCCTATGAAATCTGATGAAATCACATATTAAACATATGCATATTATAAGCTTCTAATTCCTTCTTGTAATGTCTGTGTTTCTTCTTACTTTCTGAAATTACACTTTAAAATAATCTATAGAATTATTACACCTATAAATAATCACAAATAATGTCACCTCCTGACTTGTTTATTGCATACATAAAATGGAAACCATGGATACCTTTCCTCCTGTGTTTAAATTATATTAAAAGGAGTTCTAACGGGTTATCAATATTAAGACATTTACATGAATATTGCATAACCAGTTTTTCATTAATTAATATTTAAAATTCCTGATGATTGGATCATGTGCCCACTCAGTGGCTCAGTTACATCATTCTTGTGTGAATTATAATATGAAAAATACTTTAGTTATTTTTAGTAAGATTCACACCTAGTTAGAGAAGACTTTTGTGAACTTATCTATTAGCAAGTAACAATTCAAAGCCATCAATAAGCCTCTATGTTGCCACATAGAACCTTGCCAATATTAGGCTGATTTAGAGTTTATCATATATCCTTCAGAAGCAATATATTAGTGTTTAAATATATAAAATATATTTCCTATATTTAATGATTATCTACTCAGTTAAAATTGCTACCAAGAATTGCTAAATTTCAACATTTTATGAATGACAATGGGTGAACGTAATGTTGAGTATATACCTCATGGAATTAAAAGAGGTTAACTTTCAACCATATCCAGGCCTTGTTAGTCCATATACAACATGATGTAACTCACCTGTGCTTTCCATACACTCCATTTACAGTGATGGTTTTCATTCTTTAGTGAATGGAGAATTCTTCATGAGATTGAATGTTCACCAAATTAAGAAAATCTACTCCTCATCTTCAAAGGGATCTGAGAAAAGATCACTCCATGTGTGCAAAATTATAACATGGTCAACACTGAATTTTTAACTTTTTAAAAAGAAAAGAGATTATCGTTTGTAACTCATGTAGAGAAGAACAGAAGTAGTTAAGTGACAATATCTGATTCAAGAAATGAGTGTAAAATCAATGGTTTTAATAATGCCTTCCTATATATTACGGTATAATCATGGGTGGCATGAGATAAAATTAAATTAATCTAACTGAATAAACCAGTGTCCTGGTCTACTTGTATCTATTTAAAATTCTTAGAGATTTTCCAGGCATATTCAGTTAATATGGCTGTACTTAATTTAGTTTTCATTACAAAAAATTATGTATATTTATAGCAATGTTTTAATAACATAAGAAAATAAATAATCTTGTAAAAGTATAAGTCACTGTGTTCAGCCTTGATGTATTTAAAAGAAATTATTCTATTTCTAGAATATTTTTTGTTGCTGATATTTTAGTCAATGACATTTTAAAAAAAAATTTATGCAGCTTAAAGCCTATGACAGTTTAAAGTAAGTTAAATGCCATAGGCTTTATAAGTTATTATTCACTGAATTTAGTGTACTTTCTAGTGTACAGTACTGTAGAAAATGTAGGTGTGAATAACACTCAAAATCTCCCAACTTTGTCAACCTCTGAAGTTTCCTCATGCCCTTCACAAATTTGTTAATAAATCTCTTTCTACACACACACACACACACACACACACACACACACACACACACACACTCACTAGTTCTTGATTACTGAAGAAGCATGACTAATATGGTTTGGTGCCCGTAGTGGTTCTAGATAAACAGATTTCAAATATGTTTTTAAATTATTTTGGAGGATTGAAGTACACTCTATTCCCAGTAACAGTGAAGCTACAATTGGTTCATGGTGTTATATGGAAAAATAACTATTCAAATTAACATACTGCCATCACATTATCAGTCAGTCATGTAAAGGAGGCTAAAGATAGTTCCATGTACCCTTCCCCCAGCCTTGAGTAGGCTAAACAAACCCACAAAGGATTTACAATGTAGCTGGAGTCCTCTGGCCTCACTCTTTTGCGATTTCCTAAAGGAGCTTTGAAGAGTTGACCATCTGCTGAGCTTGCTTTGTAACTCAATCCAGCTGAAACAAAGGATGGGTCTGTGAGCTCTCCCTATATAAACAGAGTGATGAAAATTAAACCTTGAGCCTTGATCAGAACCTTTGTCTTGGCTTCATCTTTCTCTCACACCTCCCCCCAATCCTTTTTCATTTCCAGCCCCCCTTCAGGTATACCCAGTTCATCCCTGGCTGATGGACAGCTACAGCTCAGTAACTTAGAGAATTTTCAAACATTAATTAGATTATCTTTTTAAGCCTACTATTTCTGTACAAAATAAAATAAAAATAGAATGAAATTAAAAAGTTCAAATTTTTATGCCAGGGGCTATGTTTCTTTAGGCATAAAACATGAATTTTCCACAAGGACTAGCCTTCACAGTGTCTGTGGGTTCTATGAAGCCTGGTAATTAAAAAAAATAGCCCAACATACTCCTATCCAAATGTAAAGTCTATGAGTGGCAAAAATTACTGCCTTAACAAGATATTCATAATGGCGCATTAATGGCATGCTTATCTTGGGAGTAACCAATAGACATTTAATTATCTTTAATTAAATTAATATAATTTAATTAAATTTAATATATTTAATTGTATTTAAGGCTTGATCAATAAAAGGAAATTTATGACTGGTAATGTGTAATATAAATCCACACAATTCTACATGATGGGAGATGGTATAGATCATAGAAGAAAATCCACTACTTTTGTTTTTCTCATTCATTGTAATTTATATTTTCCAAATATTTATCCTTAAACACAGAAAAATATACCTATCACCTTTCATCAAAAAGTTTTGATTTTAACTAGATAAAGACTATTATAGCAACTCACTATGCATCAAAAGTATTTTGTCATACTCACTCAACATTTGAACATCTGCAACACAATCTGTAAGACCCTGTCGAGCCTTAGTTTACCGGAGACCCCCTGAGTGAATCACATGGAGCCTGATCGATGCAAAGAGCATGAGGATTTTTATTTCAGTGCACTGAGGTTGTATCAGACCCTAAGGAAAAAAGGAGACCCCATACAGCTTGTTCAATGAGCTTTTATACAACTTTCACGGCAGCAGCCATTAGATGCTTTGTGATTGGTAAAACAGTGTGACTTTTTAAACTCTTTGGTCTTTAGGACTTCCCTTGTCTGAAGGTGGGCAAAGGTCTATCCTGTGGAATGTGTCCCCACCCACAGGTTGTTATTCACCTTGTGATCTGAGGAATGTTAATTAGCCTTTCTGTTAGCATCAGGACATCCAAAGCCTGTGGCGATACATGGGCGGGCCCACAGACTTGTTGCCAGGGCAACAGCCACCATATTCCAAGAATCCATTGGGCTCACCTCCCACCTTTACCTGTGGCTCCTACGTCACAACATTCCTCCAGCTCTCTCTCTCCCCCTCTTCTCTTTCTGCGCCACTACCCACCCTTCTCTCTCAATTAAACCTCCTACATGAGGAACTGTTTGGGCCTAGTGTGGTATGTTCTGACGTGACCCGCCTCTCCAACACATCACTTTCCCTTCCAGAGAGTTCTGCTACCTTCCTAAAGTTCCTAAGTTTATTTTATTAAGGAAATTCCTGGCCTCCTGTTGTTTGTCTGAGATGTCCCTGTCTACTCAGATCTTACAAATCCCTACACTAATGCTAAAGATACATCAATAGAGGATGGGGATATTGCAAACCTTAGAATAACAGTGTACCTGCTACTAGATAGTATCTTGAAGATATGACAGGGAAGTTGGTATATGAAATCTCAGCTACATGATTACTTATAGTATACCTGCATAAAGACTACAGTTGTCATGATAACGTAGATAGCTGGTAACTACTATACAACATGTTCCACCAAGAACTATAAGCTATCAATGTTTGCTAAAAGAGAGAGAGACTGTTCTCCAGAGATGGCCAAGCAGCACAAACGAGAAACAGTAGTTTGGCCATAACACATGCCACTGGAACCAAGTTATTCTTCTATTGCAGGCACTGGATATCATAACACAACTGAAGTACAAGAAAATGACCTTAAATATAATCTAATGAAGAAATAAATAAATCCCTTAAAGAAATACCAAAAAAATACAATCAAATAGGTATGAAGAGGAAAATATAATGAAATACAGGAAAATACAATTAAACTCATGAAGAAGATAAATAAAACTGTTCAAGAACTGAAAAATCAAAATAGAAGCAATTAAAAACAATAACTAAGGCAATCCTGGAGATGGAAAACCTAGGAAAAAGAACAGGAACCACAGACACAAGCATCACAAACAGAATACAAAAAAACCAAAGAGTAAATCTCAGACATAGAAGATGTAATTGAAGAAATTGATACATTTGTCAAAGACAATACAAAATCTAAAAATTCTATAACATAAAAATTCAGAAAATTTGAGACACTAAGAAAAGATTAAAATTAAGAATAATAGGAATAGAAGATTTCAAGCTCACCTCCTAAATATCTTCAACAAAACCATAAAAGAAAATTTCCCTAACCTAAAGAAAGAAATGACTTTAAACCTAGATAAAGATTACATAAATAAATGTGAATAAATTTTTTTCAGCAAGAAAAATCCTCCTACAAGATAATAATCAAAATATTAAATTAGAGAACAAACAAAGAATATTAAAAAACCACAAGGGTAAAAGGCAAAGTAATATATAAAGGTAAACCTATCACAATTACACCTGACTTATAAACAGAAACTCCAATAGCCAGAAGAGCTGGGTAGAGGTCTAAGCAAACACAGATGGTACCAAAGATTACGGTACCCAACAAAACTAATTAACATGGATGGAGAAAACAAGATATTCCATGATAAAAGCAAACTTAAACAAAGTCTTTCCATAATCCAGCCCTATAGAGGATACTAGAAAAAGACCTCCAACTTAAGGAATGTAACTACACCAAAGAAAACACATGAAATTATTAATTTCACACCAGTAAAATGAACAGAACCATAAACACACACACACAAACACACACAAACTATCACCACCAACATTAAGAAAACAGGAACTAACAATCATTGGTCATTCATATCTCTCAACCTCAATGGATTCAACTCACTTATAAAGAAACACAGGCTAATAGAGTAGATGTATGAACAGGATCCAACATTCTGCTAAATATAAAATACACACCTCAACAACAAAAATAAACAGTTCCTCGGAGCAAGGGCTATAAAACACTTTCCAAGCAAACAAACCCAAGAAACAAGCTGGAGCAGCCATTCTAATATCTAAGAAAATAGACTTTCACCAAAAATTATTCAAAAGAGAAGGGGAATAACACTTCATACTCATCAAAGGAAAAAAATCCACCAAGATGACCTCTCAATTCTGAACACCTATGCCTCAAATGCAAGGGAACACACATTCATGAAGGAAACATTACTAAAACTTAAATCACACATACTTCAACCCCCCACCCCCAAATTAGTAGTGGGAGATTTCAAAATGTCACTCTTACCAATGAACAGGCCATCAAAACAGCAACAAAAAAATGAAACTAACAGATATTATAAATCAAATGGTCCTAACAGATATCTATCATCTATATACAGAAGAATATACCTTCTTCTTAGCACTTCACAGAACCTCCTTGAAAATTGACCATATACTCAATCACAGAGCAAGCTTCAAAAGATACAAGAAGATTGAACTAATCTCATGTATCTTACCAGATAACTATGAATTAAAGCTGAATTTGAACAACAGAAATAAAAGCCTACAAATTCATGAAAAATTAATGACTCTCCACTCAGTGAGCACTGTATCAAAGAAAAAATTAAAGACTTTCTAGAATTCAATAAAAATGAAGGCAAAATATATCCAAACTTACGTGACACAAGGAAAGCAATACTAAGAGGAAAGTTTAAAGCACTAAATGCCTTTATAAAGAAACTAGACAGTTCTCAAACTAACACTTTGACAGCACACCTGAAAGCTCTATAAAAAAGAAAAGAAGCAAATACACCCAGGAAGAGTAGACTTCAGAAAATAATTAAATTCAAGGATGAAATCAATCATTTTTGATTAATTATTGCATTTGTTTACATCTCAAATGATATCCCACTTCCTGGTTACCCTCTCTACAATTCCCCCATCCCATGATATCCCACTTCCCAGTTACTCATCCACCAATCTCCGATCCCACATCCACCCTCCCCCCTACCTTTTTCCTGTATGAGGGTGCTCCCACACCCACCCTTCTCCGCCCTAGTACTCCAGCATCCTCCTACTCTGGGGCATCAAACCTCCCATTGCTGTCAGGCAAGGCCATCCTCTACTACAAACGTATCTGAAGCCATGGATCCCTACAGATACATTTCATGTTGGGTTGTCTAGATTCTGGGAGAGCTGGATGGTCAGTCCAGCCTATTTTGTTCTTCCAATGGGGTTGCAATCCCCCTCTGCTCCTCCTACAAGGTTCCCTTAGCTCAGTCTGATTGTTGGCTCCAAGTTTCCACATCTGCATTGGTCAGTTGTTGGCCCAACCTCCCAAGGAACCACCATAATAGCTCCCTGTCAACAAGAGCCTCTTGACTACAACAACAGTGTTGGGTTTGATGCCTGCAGACATGATGGATCCCCAGGTGGGGCTGTCCCTAGTTGGCCCTTTCTTCAGTCTTTGTTCCATCTTTTGTCTCAGTTCTTCCTTTGAACAGGAACATTTCTTGCTTAAAATCTTTGAGATGGGTGGGTGGCTTCATTCGTCAACCAGGGCCCATCCATCTACTGAAATTTTATCTCTCCCTTCTCTGTGCATTTCAGCTAAATTAAGCCAAATTGGGTACCGGGAGACTCACTTTTCCCTGGTGTCTGGGACCCTCCAGTGGCTCTCCAGTTTCTCATCCCCTCTGGTACATATTTTAGTTTGATTTCCTGACCAACTGTACCTCTCTCACATCTCCTTCAGTTACTAATACTGCCCCTGCCTTATTTCCTCATTTAGAAACACAGAGAAGAAAACAAAGATTTAGCAAAAGCAAGAGCTGGTCCTTTGAGATAATCAGCAAGATGAACAAATGGTTAGAGAAACTAACTAAAAGGCAGAGAAACAATACCCAAATAAACAAAATTAGAAGTGAAAAGAGAGGTAAAACATTGAACACTGAGGAAATTCAAGAATCATTAGGTCTTACTTCAAATGTCTGTGCTTCACAAAATTGGAAAGTGTAAATGAAATGATTTGCTAGACAGATACCAATTAGCAAAGTTAAGTCAAGATCAGGTAAACAGTGCTGTAACCACCACTGCCCCCCAAAAGGTAGAAGCAGTCATTAAAAGACTTCCAACCAAAATCCCAGGGTCTGGTGGTTTCAGTGCAGAAAGCTAACATACTATCAAAGAAGATCTAATACCAAAAGTCCTCAAACTATCCACAAAATAGAAACAGAAGGAATATTGCCAAACTCATTCTGATGCCACACTTACCCTGATACCTAAACTATAGAAAGACTCAACAAAGAAAATTTCAGACCAGTTTCCCTTATGAACACTGATGCAAAAAATACTCAGTAAAATACTCACAAACCATATCCAAAAACACATCAAAGACATCATCCAACATGACAGCATATGAAGGGATGAAGGGGTGGTTCAATATATGAAAATCTATCAATGTAAACTACCATATAAACAAACTGAAAGAAAAAAAGACACTTTGACTATTTTATTAGATGTTGAAAAAGCCACTGGCAAAATCCAACACTCTTCATGTTAAAAGATTTAGAAAGATCAGGGATACAAGGACCATACCTAAACACAGTAAAGGTAATATGCAGTAAGCCAATAGCCAGCATTAAATTAAATGGAGAGAAACTAAAGCAATTCCCCTAAAATTAGAAACAAGACAAAGCTGCCCACTCTTTCCCTATTTGTTCAATAAACAAGTGAAAGACCTGTATGACAAGAAGTTCTAGTCTCTGATAAAAGAAATTAAAGAAGATATAAAAAAATGAAAAGATTTCTGATGCTTGTGTATCAACCAAAAGCAATCTACAGATTCAACACAATTCCCATCAAAATTTCAACACAATTTTTTATAAACCTTGAGAGGACAATTCTCACCTTCATAGGGAAGAACAAAAATCCCCAGGATTTCTAATACAATCCTGTACAACAAAATTCCTTCTGGATGTCTCATTATCCTTGATTTCAAGCTGTCCTCTAGTGTGATAGTAATGAAAACTGTATGATATTGGTATAGAATAGATCCATATTTATCACCCACTTCATATTTATCAGACTTCATACCCCTCATAGTCTGCCCCTAACTGTTTCTGGTCCCATCCCTCCTCCTCTATCTCCAAGAGGATGTCTGCATCCCCCAACCCCACCAGGCTTCCCCATTCCTTGGGGCCTCAAGTCTTTCAAGAGTTAGGTGTATCTTCTCTCACAGAGTCTAGACTAGGCAGTCCTCTACTGTATATGTGTTGAGGGCCACATATCAGCTGGTGCATGCTACCTGGTTGGTGGCTCAGTGTCTGAGAGATCTCAGGGGTCCAGGTCAGTTTAGACTGCTGGTAAAACTCAAGTCCACGTGGGTCAAAGACCTCAACACAAAATCAATTACAGAAAATCTAATCAAAGAAAAAGTGGGAAATAACTTTGAATGCATTGGTACACGAGATGAATTCCTGAATAGAACACCAATGTCTCAGGCACTGAGATCAACAATTAATAAATGGGAGCTCATGAAACTGAAAAGCTTCTGTCAGGCAGAGAACACAGTGGGACAAAATGGTAGCCTACAGAATGAGAAAATATCTTCACCAACCTTATATCCAACATAAGGCCAATTTTTAAAGTTTATAAAGAATTCTAGAAGTTAGACACCAACCAAAGAAATAACCCAATTTAAAAATGTGGTACAGAGCTAGAGAATTCTCAACAGAAGAATCTTTTATGGCCAAGAAAAACTTAAAGAATGATTCTGTGGTTTGGTTGCAGACTGGAGCCTAGCATGGCTGCCCTCCAAGAGACCCAACAAGCAGCTTAAAGAGTCAGATGCAAATACTAGCACCTAACCAATGGATGGAACCCAGGGACCCCTGTTGTTGAATTATAGAAAAGCTTGAAGAAACTGAGGAGGAAGGCAGCCCCATGGGAATACCAGCAGTCTAAACTGACCTGGACTCCTGAGATCTCTCAGACACTGAGCCACCAACCAGGTAGCATACACCAGCTGATATGTGGCCCTCAACACATATACAGTAGAGGACTGCCTAGTCTAGACTCTGTGAGAGAAGATGCACCTAACTCTTGAAAGACTTGAGGTCCCAAGGAATGGGGAAGCCTGGTGGGGTGGGGAGATGGAGATATCCCCTTGGAGATAGAGGAGGAGGGATGGGACCAGAAACAGTCAGGGGCAGACCATGAGGGGTATGAAGTCTGAACTGTTAAAAAAGGATTAAAGTAAAAGTAAATATATTTTTTAAAAAAGAAAGAAATATTCAGTGGTATTAGGCATCAGAGAAATTCAAATCAAATTCATTCTGATGTTCAACATTACACAAGTCATAATGACTAAGATCAAAAATTCAAGCAACAGCACATGCTGAAGAGAATATGGAGCAAGGAGATACTCTTCCATTTCTAGTGGGAGTGAAAACTTGTAAAACCACTCTGAAAATCAATCTGTCAGTTTTTCATAAAATTGAGAATAGTTCTTAATCAAGTCTCAGCTATACCAGTCTTGGGCATATACCCAAAAGAATCTACCATACCACAAATACATTTGTTCCACTCTGTCCATAGCAGCTTTACTCATATTAGTCAGAAACAGCCCAGATGTCCCTAAACTAAAGAATGTATAAAGAAAATGTGGTTCATTCGTACAATAGAACACTATTCAGCTATTAAAAACAAATTTTATTTTGTTCATGAATTGTTCATACAAATGGATAGAACTAGAAATAATATCCCAAGTGAGGTAACCCAGACCCAAAAAGACATTAATGGTATATACTCACTTCTAAGTAGACATTAGCCATAAAGTACAGGCTTAGTACTTAGGCTTTATTACACAGATCCAAAGAAGGAGGATCCAATGAAGGATGCTTCAATCTCATTCAGAAGGCAAAATAAAATAGTCATTGGTGATGTATAGAAAGATAAAACTGGATGGGAGTAGGGATGGGGAGTATAACAAGGAAACTGGATCAGATGTGGGGAAATCCAGGAAAAGAGGGTTGGGAGAGTAAATGAAAATTGGCAGGGAAGGAGGCATCTCTAGGACATGCCAGAGACCTGTGATGGAGGAAGCACTAGGAAGTCTTTGAGGATGAATCAATCTGAGGCTCATAATAGTCAGGATATGGAACCTGAAGTGACTACTGCCTGTGGCTAGGTAGGACTCCCAGTGGAGGGACAAACAAACCCTTTGACCCAAATTTGTCCAGTCTACAAGAAGTGCAGGGATAAAAGATGTAACAGAGACTGAGGAAAAGACCAACCAATGACCAACACAACTTGAGATCTATCCATGGGCAAGAACCAATCCCTGACATTATTAATGATACTTTGATATTCTTGCAGTCATAACTGTCCTCTGAGCCTATCATAACTGTCCTCTGAGAGGCTCCACCCAGCAGCTGACCTAAACAGATGCAGAGGCCCCACAGCCAAAAATTAGATGGAGTGAGGGCATCTTGTGGAAGAGTTGGCAGAAAGATTAGGTTCCTGGAGGGGATAGAAAATCCACAGGAAGACCCACAGAGTCAACTAATCTGGACCCCAAAGAGGATATATGCCTAGGCCTAGACCCTTCTTCCCTGCACATATGTGGCAGATGTTCAGTTTGGCTGCTCCTCCAACAACTAAAGCAGGGGCTTCCCCTGACTCTGTTGGCTGCCTGCGGATCCTGTTCTCCTGAATGGGCTGCCTTCTCTGGCCTCAGTGCTAGAGGATGTGCTTGTCCTGTAGTGACTTTATTTGCCAGAATGAGTCAGTATCAAGGGAGACGACTCCCCTTCTCAGAGGGAATTGAGAGAGTGGGCTATGATAGGGATGTAAAGTCAATAAATAATTAAATAAATTGAAGAAAAACTATTGAGAGCTATATTCATCAAGTATATAAGTGTATAGTTTTCTTGTATCAGCCTATTTTTGTTTTTAGAAAATAATCACTGATAAATTTTTTTGGAAGATATTTATTCCTATCTATTTCCTAGAATATTTTATTTGGACTTCACAACTGTTTCTTTTTTAGCTATTCATAATAATTTATTCAGCAGTGAACCAATTGACATTGATAAAAAAACAGCTAAAATGTTTTTTCTTACAATTTACATTATTTCTATTATCTATTTTCTCCTGATTGAACCTTGAACATTTGTGTCTTTTAAAGCAATTACTTATTCATTTTAATTTATAAGCAATAAAATTGGCAATAATTTTTTTTATTTTATTTGTGTGTGGGGGGATGGGTACTTCAGTTCTACCTATTCATTCTGAGTTTGGTAGTATATATACTTTTCCCCTCTTAGTTGATGGATAGGGACTTTTCTAAACATTTTTTCAAAAATAAAGTATATTACTGTTTTTCCTAATCAGGTCAGATATACAGTTTATTTTTTAAAGTTTTTAAATGTTGCTAGTCACTATGTGCCTTTAAAATGTTATTTCTTCTCTCTTTTTTTCTTCTCAATGTGATAATCCAATTACATTTACAATAAAACTTTTAATATTACCCATAGCTCTCAGATGATCTCTAGAATATCTTCCTTCCTAGTGATTTTGTAATAATTATTTTTATTTTTTTGAATGCATCTGTGTGGGAATAATTGATGTGATTGTGTGCACAAGGCCTGCACAAGGTCAAGCCTCTGAACATTCTAGCATAGAGAAAGAGTTTGTGAGATGCCAATGGTAACTGAAGAGCTATAGAGGAGGGGCAAGACTATTTACTTTAAAGATGTACTCCTGGTAGGTTGACCATAGTCCATTGGATGGCCTCTCCCCAGGACTATGTGGATAGAACAAACTAGACTCAGTGGGTTATTTTTTAAAAGGAAACAAAATTACTAGGTACAAGGGTAGGTTGTATCTGAGAAGTGTTACAGAGGTAATAGTGAGGGTTAAATATGATTAAAACATTGTATTAAATTCTCAAAAATTAATACAAATATTTCAAAGTCTTTATTTGATATTTTTATTATTCCATCTGGTCAAATCCCTCATGTAGTCATATGCATTCATGCCTCCTTTCTGCTTTCTTCTTTAATATAGTAAAATTATATTTTATTATCTTTCCTAGAAATTTTCAACATCTGGGTCATGTTGAAATGATTTTGTAATCTGTTTTTTCTTGAATAATTTTTCTTAGTTCTTGCTTTTTAAAATTGCTGTATAATTTGGGGTGATACCCAGAATAAACGGAAGTAAATAAGATAGATGCACCTGTTTACAGGTTCTGCCTATCTTGTCTCCCTGCTCTTTCTACTGTGACAGATCTCTCAGAGGTACACATACTCACAAGCCTATTGGCTGTGAATGGATTTCATGGAGTGTGTGCTTTCCTGAGTCTAGGATGGTAGTTTCTCAATAATTGTTCCCACTTTTCATCCTTCTCAATAAAAATGTGCCTTTTGTGGATGCCATGTCTTGTGCTATAGGGTTTTAGTGGCCCCTCTTCCTTGGCCTAGACATGTAATGGCTGAGACTACTAGAATGTTATACCTCTCCCAGAGGTATGGAGAATAAAGATGACCTTGTCTGTGTCCCCACCCCCATGGTCAGTAGCTTAACTATTTTCTGCTTTTGAACAAAAGGTATTTTTTTTTCTTCTAAAGAAATTGGAATCCCAGAATGGCCAATTCTCCTTTAACCAAACCTGAACAACAAGGGGTATGTCTTCAACATTCTCCCATAATTTCCAAACTTTCAGGACCTGGTAAGGTCTATGCTATAGGATGTATCTTGCAAATATATGTAAATTTCTTTCTCTCTGTTTCTGTCCCCTGTGCCCTCATTTTTGTGTGCATTGGAAAAGTTTATGTTTTTAATTGCAGTGTAGATTTAGTTTCAGGATCTCATTTACTGTGTTAACTGTACTTCCATATTTCTCATCTAATTTCTAGGGTGCAGCTCTCCTTCCTGGACTGGGTTTCAAGTAAGGCAGTATTTATTGGTAACAATAACTTTGCAAGGTGTTCACTTTGCTTTAAGTTTTAAAAGACTTGTTTTTCTATGACATCTCCATACAATTCAAGTATTGTGGTGTTGTAGAATATATGACTTTTATAAATGTTGTTACCATGAGCTTAGTGTAATTTCTGATTTTTCTGTAACCAAAGGAGAGCCAGAAATCCACACATTCAAATTTAATACCCAAAGAATGATATTTAACATTTGAAAACCAGAGAATAAAATTATTTCTGTAAAGATATGCAAAAGTTCTTCTATCAAGGCATGAGAACAAAGGGAGAGAAAATATGAAACTGCCTTTTGCAATGTCTCCAGTGGCTGTTATAAAATCTAGAAACTCACATTCAGTGACACATGAGGCAAATAACCTTATGCTAAAAAACTCAGCTCTCCAACATTGTAGGAAAGAAATGATATTCATTTTATTTCCCAGCTTCCTACTAGCAGCTTCTTGTGCCTCCTGGACAGACATTCTGTTTCCCATTGCATGATAAGTTCATTTATGACTAAGATCTACTTTAAAAATTTAGCATAATATTTTAAAAGGATAAATTCAGAAGGCTTATTTTATTGCATGATTACTATTGCTAACAATAATATGTATTTGAAAATTGCTCACATATTGTATTTTTAGCTTTTTTATTTATTGAAAATTGATTCTTCTGTCATACAACACATTCCAACACCTTCCTCCACTCATTCCAGCTACCCATACCTACCTCTCCCTCCACTACTCCCAGCTAGCACTCCACCCTTCCTGTCCCTGAAAACCACTCCCCCGATCTTTTCCTTCAGAAAAGAACAGGCCTCCAATAGACAAAAAAACAAGCACAACAAACCAAGGTATAATAAGACAATGCAAAAAGCCCTCATACTGAGGCTGGAAAGAAAGCCCAATAAGAAGGAAAGAGACTTATGATCAGGCAAAAGATTCGGAGATACATCTGCTCCCACTGTTAGTAGCCCTTCAAAAACTGTAAGCTAACAACCATAATATATATCCAGAGGACCAGATACAAACCCATGCATATCCTGCACTTGCTACTTCACTCTGTGATCCAATATGAATGCTGCTCATTTGATTCAGTGGGGCACATTCTGTTAGTGTCTCCCATCCCCTTTTACTCTTACAATTTCTCCTCCCTATCTTTTGCAGAGTTCCCTGATCCCTGAGGGATCTGATGGAGTCCTCCTCCAATTTAGATCCTCTTTCCACATAATGTCATCTGCTCCTATCTGCTACTGGAAGAAACCTCTCTGATGATAATTGGACAAGGCACTAATCTATGAGTATATTAGAATATTATTAGGAATTGTTTCATTGTTTTGTTCAGTTGTCTCTTTTTGTTGTTGTTTTGTCCAGTTGTACTTGAGTCTACCCTAGGTTTCTGGGCATTCAATCCCATTTACTGGTTGTGAGATATTATATTTAGAAGATTTTGACATGGAAATAATAGACATGGAACAGCATAATTTGTATCCTAATTAGTTTCCTTTAGTTATTTCAAAATAGACACATATAACAAAACATAATGTTACATATTATATAGGCATACAGATTCTTAACTATCAACTTTTAATATATAAAGTGCATATGTATGTATAATGAAGTGCACAGGCAGCTTGCTTCTGCACTCTCCCCCTACCCCCACCCTAGGCTCTTTCCTACAGCAAGCACAGTGGGGCACACAGGCAGCTTGCTTCTCTGGCTTGCCTCTCAGAAGTTCTGCTTTCCCCAGCCCCTGCTTCCTCCTCCTTGCAGCATACTCAGGGATTCTTCCACACCCCAACCCCGGCCACTCTGAGAGGGCTCAAAGAGCCACTGGTGCCAACTTGAGTAAGACAAATGACAAAACTTCCCAGCTTCAGTGGCACCAAGACTATCACTTTTCCAGATAACCAGGTGCAGCTGGTGCCTGTCCTTGGAGAAAGGAGATTAGGGTCCCATGGTTAAGTCATAGAATAAAGGTAATCAGAAGTCCCAGAAAGTTATGGCCAGCCATAAAACTAGTTCCTGATAGCTCCACAAAAGGTAATCTTTAGGTCAGAAGAACCCCCTCTCAACCATGAGATTCTGCCCTACCAAAAGGTATCACGTCTGAATTATGACTTATTCACCCACCTTCCTTCCCCTTCATCTTAAGCATTCAAAGAATTTCTAACTATGCTGTGTATAAGTAACAAGACAGCCCAACTTGCTGTCTGCCATCCAGGTGGAGACTCTTAATTAAAGGACTCTTATGCAAAATTGCAGCGGACACTGCAGTTCTTGAGCTCTCCTGGGTTTATGTGGAATCAGAGCATAACATATGTATGTATGTGTTCATATTTTTTCTGTTCCTGTAGTAAGATGCCATGACAAAAAATTCAGAGGAATAAATAGTTTATTTTGGTTTACATTTCCAGAGAAGATATAGTCTAGCATGGTCAGAAAGGCCTGGCAATTGGGAAGCAGAAAATGACATGTTTTTCTGTTTTAAATGTTTTTAAATTTTTATTAATTGTTCTGTTCATTTACATTGCAAATGATATCCCACTTTCCGGTTACCCCCTCCACCAACACTCCATCCCATGATATCCTACTTCCCAGTTACTCTCTCTGCCAACCCTTCATCCCACATCTGTCCTTCCCCCTCCCTTTTTCCTGTTTGAGAGTGCTCTCCCACCCACCCATCCTCTGCCACCCTACTACTCCAGCATCTCCCTACTCTGTGGCATCAAACCTCCCCAGGACCAAGGGCCTCCCCCCTCCTTACTGTTTGGCAAAGCCATCTTCTGTTACATATGTATCTGTAGCCAAAGACCCCTTTAGATACACTCCTTGGTTGGTGGTCTAATCTCTTGTAAAACTAGGTGGTCAGGCTAGCCTATGTTGTTCTTCCAATGGGCTTGCATTCCACCTCTGCTCCTCCAGTCCTTCTGCCAGCTCCCTCACCAGGTTCCATGAGTTCAGCCTGATGGTTGGCTTCAGGCATCTGCCTATGCATTGGTCCGTTGCTGGCCAGACCTCTGCAGGAACTGCCACACTTGGTTCCTCTCTGCAAGCAACTTTTGATGACAACAACAGTGTTGGGTTTGGTGTCTGCAGACATGATGGATCCCCAGGTGGGGCCGTTCCCCAGTTGGCCCTTCCTTCAGCTTCCGTTCCATTTTTTTGTCCTTGTTTTTCCTTTGGACAGGAACATTTCTGAGTTAATGGGTGGGTAGCTCCATCTCTTGACTAGGGGCTATGCCTATCTCCTGGAGGTGGTCTCTACAGGTACTATATCCCTCTTCTCTGTGCATTACAGCTAAAGTCAGTCCCATTGGGTCCAGGGAGCCTCACATTTCTCTGGTGTCTGGGACCGTCCAGTGGCTATTCCCAGCTCCTCATCCTACCAGCTACCTATTTTTATTTGATTTCCAGACCCTCTGTACATCTCCTCCAGATTCTGATACTGCCACTTTTATTTCCTCGTCCTTCTTTCTCCCTTCCTTGTCTCCCTCTCATTCCATCTCCCAAAACTCATCCTGTTTCCCCCTCAATGCAGGACTGAAGCATCCAAACCCTGATCTTCACTTTCTTCTATGCTCCACACGGTCTGTAGGTTGTATCATATGCATTGTGAGCTTTTGGGTTAGTATCTACTTATTAGTGAGTACATAACATGTGTGTTTGTATCTGGGTTATCTCACTCAGCATGATAATTTCTAGTTCTACCCATTTGCCTATGAATTTCATGCAATCATTGTTTTTATTGCTGCATAGTACTCCATTGAGTATATGTACCACATTTTCTGTATCCATTCATCTCTTGAGGAACATCTGGATTGTTTCCAGCTTCTGGCTATTATAAATAAGGCTGCTATGAACATAATGAAGCATGTGTCATTTCTATATGCTGGAGCATCTTTTGGGTATATGCCCAGGAGTGGTATATCTAGATCCTCAGGCAGTACTATATCCAATTTTCTGAGGAACTGCCAGACTGATTTCCAGCTTGCAATTCTACCAACAATGGGGGAGTATTCCTCTTTTTCCACATCCTCACTAGCATCTGCTGTCACCTGAGTTTTGATCTTAGCCATTCTGACTGTTATGAGGTGGAATTGTTGTTTTGATTTATATTTCCCTGATGACTAATGATGTTGAACTTTTCTTTGTTTCTCGTACATTTGAGATTCCTCAGTTGAGAATTCTCTATTTAGCTTTGTACTCTACTTTTTAATCAGGTAATTTGGTTCTCTGCAGTCTGCCTCGTTGAGTTCTTTGTATATTTTGGATGTTAGCCCTCTATCAGATGTAGGATTGGTAAATATCTTTCCCCAATCTTTGGGTTGCTGTTCTGTCCTATTGACAGCATCCTTTCCCTTACAGAAGCTTTTCAATTTTATGAGATCCCATTTGTCAATTCTTGATCTTAAAGCATAAGCCAATTAGTGTTCGGTTCAAGAAGTTTTCCTCTGTGCCCAAGTATTCGAGGCTCTTCCCTACTTTCTCTTCTATTAGATTCAGTGTATCTGGTTTTATGTGGAGGTCCTTGATGCACTTGGACTTGAGCTTTGTTCAAGAGGGAAGGTATGGATCAATTTGTATTTTTCTACGTGCAAACTCCCAGTTGAACCAGTACCATTTGTAAAAAATGTTGTCTTTTTTGTACTGAATGGTTTTAGCTTCTTTGTCAACAATCAAATCACCATAGATGTGTGGCTTCATTTCTGGATCTTCAATTCTATTTCATTGATCAATTTGCCTGTTTCTGTACCAATACCCTGCAGTTTTTATCACTATTGATGGATAGTATAGCTTGAGGTCAGGGATATTGATTTCCCCAGAAGTTCTTTTATTGTTGAGAATAGTTTTTTTGCTATCCTAGGTTTTTCGTTATTCCAAATGAATTTGAGAATTTCTCTTTCTAACTGTGTGAAAAATTGAGGTGGAATTTTGATGGGGATTGCATTGAATCTATAGATTGCTTTCAGCAAGATGACCATTTTACTATATTAACCCTTCCAATCCATGGGCATGGGAGATCTTTCCATCTTCTGAGGTCTTCTTCCATTTCTGTCTTCAGAGACCTGTGCTGGCTGGGAGCAGCACACACCACATTTGCAACTTGCCCCACTCCCAGGTATTCAAACACATCCAGCCCAGAGATGTGGTGTAAAAGGACCCCTGTGTTCCAGGGAAGTAGATTCCTGCCCAGCTGCATATCAAGTGCCTTGGGCTCCCACCTGTGCTTGCTGGAAGTAGAGACCTGCTCTTTTTTTTTTTTTTCTTATGGTAG
>NW_022196912.1:11730426-11851604 GCF_008632895.1 Mastomys coucha | reverse complement strand
CCTTAGGATGAACAACAATATGAACTAAGTAGTACCCTCAGAGCTCCCAGGGTCTCAACCACCAACCAGAGAACTGCTCTTAAACAGCACACACACCAGTGGCAGCTCAGATCCTCAGCTCAGATCACCAGGATCAAAGGAAGGACAGTCTCCAGTCAGAGGCAGGGAGGCCAGATAACTCCGGAGATAATCAGATGGCTAGAAGCAAACATAAGAACATAAGCAACAGAAAGCAATTTGACTTGACAACACCAGAACCCAGTTCTCCTACCACAGGAAGTTGTGGATATCAAAACACACCCTCAAAACAAGTTTCAGATCTAAACTCTCATTTCATGAAAATGATAGAGGATTTTTTTTATTAGATATTTTCTTTTTTTACATGTCATATGATTTCCCCTTTCCCAGTTTCCCCTCCATAACAAAAAACAAAAAACAACAAGAATAAACCCGTTCCCTCCCCCCGCTCTGCTCAACACCCTACCCTCTCCTGCTTACTGGCCCTGGCATTCCACTACACTGGGGCACAGAACCTTCACAGGGCCAAGGGCCTCTCCTCTTACTAATAACCGACTTGGCCATCCTCTTCTATACACATGCTGCTGGAGCAATCAGTCCCACCATGTGTACTCCTTGGTTGGTGGTTTAGTCCCTGGGAGCTCTGAGAGTACTACTTAGTTCAAATTGTTGTTCATCCTAAGGGGTTGCAAACCCTTTAGTCCTTTGGGTCCTTTCTCTAGCTCCTTCATTGGGGACCCTGTACTCAGTTCAATGGATGGCTGTGAGCCTCTACTTCTGTATTAGTCGGGTACTGTCAGAGTCAGAGTCTCTCAGGAGACAGCTATATCAGACCGGATTGTCCTAACTTCAGTCTCTGCTCCATAGTTAACCTCTGCATCTCTTTCCACAGGTATTTTGTTCACCCTTGTAAGAAGGAATGAAGTGTCCACATCTTGGTCTTCCTTCTTTAGAGGATTTTTCTATTGAATATTTTTTTTATTTACATTTCAAATGTTATCCCCTTTCCCAGTCCACACCTCAGGATCCCCCTATACCATCTCTTTCCCCCTGCTTCTATGCAGGTGTTCCCCTAACAAAATGCAGAAGAACACAAGTAAACAAGTAGAAGCCTTAAAAGAGGAAACACATAACTCCTTTAAAGCAATACAGGAGAACACAAACAGGTGAAATAATTGAACAAAACCATACAGGATCTAAAAATGGAAGTAGAGTCATTGAAGAATACTCAAAGAGAAACAGCCCTGGAGATGGAAAACTTAGGAAAAAGAATAGGAGTCACAGATGTAAGAATCACCAACAGAATACAAAAGATAGAAGAAGGAATCTCAGCAGCCTAAGATACAACACAAGATATAGACACAACAGTCAAGGAAAATAACAAACAACAAAAAGCTCCTATCTCAAATCCAGGACACAATGAAAAGACCCAACCTGAGAATAATAAGTATAGGAGAGGGTGAAGATTCCCAACTCAAAGAACCAGCAAACACCTTCAACAAAATTATAGAAAAAAACTTTCCTAACCTAAAGAAAGTAATGCCCATAAACATACAAGAAGACTACAGAACACCAAATAGAAGGGACAAGAAAAGAAATTCTGCTTGTTATTGGACTGAGTACAGGATCCCCAATGAGGGAGTTGGAGAAAGGACCCAAGGAGCTGAAGGGCTTGCAGCCCCATAGGAGAAACAACAATATGAACTAACTAGTACCCTCAGAGCTCCCAGGGACTAAACCACCAACCAAAGAGTACACATGGTGGGACTAAATGCTCCAGCTGCATATGTAGCAGATGATGGTCTAGTCAGTTATCAATAGGAGGAGAAGTCCTTGGTTCTGTGAAGGCTCTATGCCCCAGTGTAAAGGAATGCCAGGGCCAGGAAGCAGGAGAGGGTGGGTTGGTGAACAGAGGGAAAGGGGAGGAAATAGGGTTTTTTTTCAGAGGGGAAAGCAGGAAAGGGGATAACATTTGAAATGTAAATAAAGAAAATATCTAATAAAAAATTAGAAATGACTATTGGGGTTGAGTGGAGGAAATCATGGGGAATCACTCCAAGTTCAATGGGGACAAGGTTTCAGTTTGGCAAATAAAATAATGTCCTAGAAGCCTATTGCATATGCAAGATCCATATCGTTAATAGGATTGAAATAAACACATAAAAATAGTTTTAAAAAACTCCTTTCATTAACATAGATGTACAACTGTGAATTTTCCTATGAAAATCATGTACAACTATCTTTCATAAGAAATTCTATATAGCTTATCAGAATATTTTATGCTAGTTTATTGGTACATCAAGTAATATATTATTCATTTCTTATGTAATAAATTTAAGAAAAAATAATTAAAACAGCAAACGCACAGAAGAAAGGAAGAATATTGAAAGCAGTAAGGGGGAAAGGTCAAGTTACATATAAAGGCAGCCCTATCAGAATTACACCAAAATTCTCACTGGAAACTACGAAAGCCCAAAGAACCTGGGCAGATGTCATATAGACTGCAAGAGATCAAAAATGCCAGCCCAGGCTACTATATCCAGCAAAACTTTAAATTATTATAGATGGAAAAATCAAAGTTTTCCAAAACAAACCCAATTTAAACAATATCTTTCTACTAATCCAGCCCTACAGAGAATAGTAGAAGGAAAAGTCCAACACAAGGAGGGAAACTACACCTAAGAAAAAGCAAGAAATTAATCTTTTCACAACAAACCCAAAAGAAGAGAAACACACAAATGTAATTCCAACTTTAACAACAAAAACAACAGGAAACAATGATCATTGGTCCCTAATAATATTCCCCAATAAAAAGACATAGGCTAACGGACTGGATATGTAAACCTATTTGCTGCATGCAGGAAACACACTTCGATGTCAAAGACAGACATTCCCTCAAAGTAAAAGGATGGGAAAAAATGGTCCAAGCAAATAGTCCCAAGAAACAAGCTGGAGTAGCCATCCTAATATCTAACAAAATAGACTTTCAACCAAAAATTATCAAAAGAGAAATGACATTTCATCTACATACAGAATGTCTAGAGAAAGAATAGTATGTGGAGCCATGTTCTAAGATGTCAGAGCCTTCCTTGAGCAAGCCCCATCCAAAAGATTATAGAACATTCTAAACATTTGATACCACCTAGGGGACAAGTATTCAAACATATATAAAACAGGTATATTTTTCTTTGTAAGTTAATTTGGGGCATTTAAATTTTAAATTCTATGTTAACATTGCATCTGTTAGTTTTAATAGAAAAAGTAAAATCAATACTGTTAACATTCTTTTTGACCAAATATATTAAATTATTAACATATATCCCCTCAAAATGTATACTTGTGCATCCTGTAATACCCCAAACATCAAATGGTACAGTAGACATGAGAGTACAGGATGTAGAAGAGGATGCAAATGGAGCATTTTATAGACAATACCAAGAAACATTAAGTACATAATATTAGATTTTAGTAGAAAGCCGTCCCTTCTCACTAGACAGTTACTCTTTAGTGGAAATGCATACCACTGAGATGTAGGAAACATGAGAGCCTGTACTTTTATGACAAATAACTCCTTTTTCAACTACCTACCAAGAAACAGAATTTTAACAGAAGCAAACATGGTAACAAGCCACTGTAGATAGTGGATAGTGTCAGTCAAATTTCAACATTATTACCATAAAACAAGAAATCAAGGGATCTCAGTACCTTGAAGCAACCAACATTTATTTTTACAAACTATGGACTTTCCAGTAGACTAGGTAACTAAGATGAATTTTACTCTGCTTTCTATATACCATTCATTTTGAGAATAGCAGCTCTCTATGACTTACTCCTCTGGCAATGAAATTAATGAACGTTACAGTGAAAACATGAACAGAAGGAGCCACACAATACATCCTAAAGCATGAACCCATTACTGGCACCAAGTCATTCCTGCTTCTATTTCCCTTGCTGAGTAGCTAAGTCCAAAGTATAGGGATGCACTGCTTGTGGGAAAGATTTAAGAAATATTGACAGAGGATATAAAAATAACTTGAAGAAATAAGTATTTCTTGAAATATTTGTAATTGAGGTGGAATTGAACTTGCATTTTCTGGGTCAGTTTCTTTAATTAAATCAATCTTTTTCTATAGCAACCATAAAAGATTCTCATAGAATCTTCCTAATAGAATTCTTCATGACTACCAGCCCAGGGATGGCACCACCCACAATGGGGCCTTATCCCTTAATCACCAACCAAGAAAATGCCCCAGAGCTGCCACAGCTGGATCTCATGGAGGCACTTCCCCAACTGAAGCTTTTTTCTCTGTGATAACCCCAGCTTGTGTCAAGTTGATACACAAAACCAGCCAGTGTATATATATACAATATATATTATATTCTCTTATGTATATATAGTCTTACATTAGTTCTGAAAGGGTGATTTATTTCTTGTTTCCATCAGGGCTTAATTACACAAGAATGAATACTTACATAGCAACACTCACTTGTTTAAACAAACTAGCTTTTGTCAGTGAGTGCCTTAGGGAATAGGCCTCTTCTGACCTCAGTTCTTGTAAAGAAGATCATATGGGGATTTACCAACTACTACAGGAGTAGCAGAAAATCACGTGCTTTAGCATCTGCCCACATGTTCAGACCAGCTGACTTTACCTAAGTTATTAATCTCTAAAATTCTAGAAATTTTGACACATAGTCTCAATGTGCTATTTATTTCTTTGTACAAGGTTTTACTACATACCCCAGGCTTGCCTCAAATTGAGGATCTTCCAGCCTCAGCCTTTAAACTATAGGAATACATAAATGTCTGCAGTATCATGCCTCAGCTCATTGTGATATTTAAATGAGATAAAATAAAATACTTGGAGGAACTCTTCGAACAATTGCCTTCCTGACCACCAGGCACAATGTTCTGCCTCATGTTACAAAGAATACTAAAGATGATTCAACGACCAAAATGTTCCATTATTCAGCTTAAGTAGTTATGTATAAACCACTTTAATAAACAAAGTACTCACAACTATAAATAGATGGTCAAAATGTAAGAAATGGAAGTTTTACTTTTGTTTACATACATTGTTTACATATAATTAGATCTTTGAACCCCACCAAAATATGTTTGCCATAGAGTCTTTCCAGAAAATAAGGCATGTATGACTGATAATGATGCTGTCTAGAATCAAATCCTGGCTCCATCCCTCCCTAGCTATAACGCTTTCCAGCTAGGTGATCTAAGATTTTATGTCTTCTATATTTCTGTTAATATTCCAAGCACCCTGCTCAGAACCACTCAAAATCCTCCTGGCATGGTTTTCTATGCACTGGATGTGTAAAGTAAAGTCTATTTGTAGAATTAACTCAGAAAAAAATCTGCACTTGACCCAGCTTCCATCAAGGAGCTTTTCTTCATAAATTAAGGCAGGCTGAAGCATGAGTTGTGAACAGGAAGTCACCTCATTTTTGTGGAACCACAGGCAAGTGAAGTAACCTCTCTGCACAGGGGTGGGACAGTCTCTGTATACAAGCAGCCCAAATGTACTCAGAATGGGAGATGAATGCTGAAGTTACCATTGGCTCTCCTGAGGGAGGCCATGAGGACTGTCCTTGAGTCAGACATGACAGTGGCAGATGAGGTACCTTTGCCAGTCCATTTTCACAGTGTAGCTCTGAGATTATTTCCAGAACTTTCTAAGAAGTATTCCTTACAAGCTGGATCATTACTTGGAATAAATCCTATAACACTGAACCCTGAGCATTAAAGAAGATATAATAATTAACACTTCAGGGTTAATTAAGATTAAACAGAGAAACTACTTAAATCGCTGGCTCCAAAACAAATTCTATCCATACTAGTAATCATTATTCGTACCTAAATTCCAGATCACTTGAATATTATTCCATAAGAATAAGAGCATATCATTACAATACAAAGATTAATATGCATTTGACTTTCATGTACTAGAGATAAGCTTAAGTATAATAGACATTAAGAGTTACACATTGCACTACAAAACTATTTACTACATACTTCCACAGATTCACATACTTATGTGATGAAATTAGTTATTTTTACCCTAATCCTCTTTTCTTATTCCCCTTTCCCACTGACCCCCTTCAAAACCTTTTTTTTTCAACTTTCCCTGGCCTTCATTTTTTGTTTGCAGCCCACTGAAGTTAATTGTAGCTCAGTGAAAGACTGTTTTCCTCATATCAGTGATATCAGTGATGAGTCTATCTGTTTAGTCATTAGTATTGCCAAATAAATAAAATGTGTATTGTGTGTATACAGATAAATAAAATTTTTAATAAGTTTTCAGATGTCCATTAACAAATAATAAAAATAATTTTATTAGCAGTAACATTATATAGTGTCTTTATTTGTTGTTGTGGCTTGAACATTGTTCCTCTGAGAAAGATTTTCTTGTTAATGTGTCGAGATTGAAAAGTGTACTATAGGAAGCATGACATTATGATGAATGGATGGTCAGGTCATGAACAAGTACCTTTGAAACAAATTAGTACCAGTCCTTTGGAGTAGTTACAGAAGGGAAATTGTAATCTCTTCCTCCCTCTCTGACTGTATTCTGTCTCTATAATCAGTTGGTGCAGTTTCATTCTCCTGGTGTTTGGTAATGCAGTTATGGTGCCCAGCTCCTCAGGGCAGTATGAGTACAAAGCTGCTTGCATCTTCTCGCTATCAGAATCCTGACACAAATGAGCATCTTTATCTTATAAGTAGGTCATCTATTATGTATTGAGGAGTTAAACGAATGACTAAAGGAGCTGAAAGAGTTCCCAACACCATAGGAAGAACAACAATATCAACCAACCAGACCCCCAAAGCTCCCAGGGACTAAACCACCAACCAAAGAATACACATGAAGGGACCCATGGCTTCAGCTGCATATGTAGCAGAGGATGGCCTTATCTAGCATCAATGGGACGGGAGCCCCTTGGTCCTGTAGAGGCTTGATGACCCAGCATAGGAGAATGCTAGGGTGCTGACGCAGGAATGAGTGAGTGGGTGGGGGAGCACCTCATGGAAGCGGGGGGGAGGGAATAGGGGCTTGTGGAGGGGAAGAGAGACAACATTTGAAATGTAAATAAATGAAATAAACAATAAAATATAAAATAAGTAAAATAAAAACTTTAATGTATAATTAAATTATATATTAATTATTTCACTAATATAATAATGATTAACAAAATACCATGACAAAATGCTATTCATTCATTAATTTGTATAAATTATGTATTTTCCTATGAAAATATGAATTATACAATACAATTGAGATAACATGAGACCAGTATAAGAAAACAAACAACTTAGAAACTCTGGTCACTTAGGCTGTTGTTTATTGAAAATATATGTTTTCTATTCCTCTTGCCTCTTCCCTATGCTCAATCACTAGAATTTGTTCTAAAAGGTCATTTTAGGCTACAAGGCCTGGTTGTTTACATAACCTAAGCCCATTATGATTATATGAAGTTACAGAGAGCAAGGTTCAAGATATACCAATAACAAGTGGGGAGATCGTTTCCTGAGAAACTTTTTCCCCCATCAGAGGCCTTTGATAAGGAAGGCCCCAGCATCAACTCAGATCTCAGACAGTCTGTACAAACAAAATCACACCTGTTTCAGAATCAGTGTGTTTCTCATGATGTTACTGAGGAAAAACCTAGCTAAGAGCTCAAGCTTCATATGCTGCTAGGTAACTTTAATCACTAATCTTGGAAGCTATATGTCTAGCTAATACAGTTTGAAGTTCATAATAGCTTTACTACCTATAACATTTCTGAAAGATTGATTATGATAGCCATGTTTTTCTTCTATTGAATCTGTCTTATTTGCTGTCTTAACACTTACTTTAAAAACTACTCAACTCCACATATAGACATGTCAATGTGTTGTTCAAGACTATAATTCAAGGTTAACATGGTCTACTGCCTGCTGGAGCTGATAAGGTGTTTCCTTAATGATACCTCTGTGCTTCAACAGCAACTCAAGCATCATTAATCCCTCCCTCAACCTTAAATCATGGATCAGAGCAAACCAGGTCAAGACATTTATACTGAATCATAATTCCAGTTGTAAGAGTTACTTTGAATGCATAAAGATTTTAGAAGCAAAATACAATTTCAAACCACACCAGTGGACAGTACACTCCTACAAGACTAGCATGCTGCAGAAAACAAATAAAAGTTGCCTGTCTATTAAGTGAATGAGCAGCCTAGTCACCATTTCAGCCAGCATTAGTTCCCTTATGCTCAGAAGCCAAAGCCTATTGGTAAGAAAGGACACTTGCGTATCCTCTATTCCATGACAAAGAACTCACAAACTGATATTAGAATGGTAGTAGCATGTTAGATTAGTCTCAATAGGTGTTGATCGACTTCAGTTCACTTCTATTGTACTTCTCATATTTATTATTAAGTGTGGAACATAAGATAAAATATATAGAAAGCTTGAGTGAGTAAAAAAAAAAGAATTATACACAAGATGTTTAGTTCAATGTATGGGATCTTTCAATTCATAAATTTCATTTTAAGAAGCAAAAAGAAAGCATGTTAGTCATTTGAAGTATTAAAAATCTGTGCATCACTAATTTCTAAAATAAATACAACTTACCAATTCTTACATAAGCAAAACCACAAAATAACTAACTTGCCAATACACTTAAATTTTAAAACATGTTCCTATCAGAAATGAAAAGGGAGACATAATAACAGAAACTGAGGAAATTCAAAATATCATAAGATCCTACTGCAAAAGCCCATACTTAACAAAACTGGAAAACCTGAATGAAATGGACAATTTTCTAGACAGATACCAGGTACCAAAGTTAAATCAAGATCACATAAATTATCTAAACAGTCCTATATCTTCTAACAAAATAGAAACAGTCATTAATAGTCTCCAACCAAAATAAGCCCAGGACCAAATGGGTTTAGTGCAGAGTTGTCTTAGTCAGGGTTTCTATTCCTGCATAAACATCATGACCAAGAAGCAAGTTGAGGAGGAAAGGGTTTATTCAGCATTCAGCTTACTTCCACAATGCTGTTGATCACCAAAGGAAGTCAGGACTGGAACTCAAGCATGTCAGGAAGCAGGAGCTGATGCAGAGGCCATGGAGGGATGTTTCTTACTGGCTTGCTTCCCCTAGCTTTCTCAGCTTGCTTTCTTCTAGAACCCAAGACTACCAGCCCAGAGATGGTACCACAAGGGGTCCTCCCCTCTTGATCACTAATTGAGAAAATGCCTTACAACTGCATCTCATGGAAGCATTTCCTCAATTGAAGCTCCTTTCTCTGTGATAACTACAGCCTGTGTCAAGTTGTCACAAAACCAGCTAGTACAAGAGTTTTATCAGACCTTCAAGGAAGACCTAATACCAATACTCCTCAAAATATTCCACAAAATAGAACCAGAAGGTACTCTACCCAATTTGTACTATGAAGCCACAATTACTCTTATACCTAAACCACACAAAGATCTAACAAAGAAAGAAAACTTCAGACCAATTTCCCTTATGAATAACGATGCAAAAATACTCAATAAATTTCTAGCAAACTGAATCTAAGAACACATTAAATGATCATCCATCGTGATCAAGTAGACTTCATCCCAGGGATGCAGGGATGGTTTAATATTCAGAAATCCATCAACGTAATTCACTATATAAAAAAACTCAAGGAAAAAAACCATATGATCATCTCATTAGATGCTGAGAAAGCATTTGACAAAATCCAATTCATAATAAAAGTCTTGGAAAGATCAGGAACTTAAGGCCCATACTTAAACATAGTAAAAGCAATATACAGCAAACCAGTAGCCAACATCAAACTAAATGGAGAGAAACTTGAAGCAATCCCACTAAAATCTAGACAAGGGACTAGACAAGGCTACCCAATCGCTCTCTACCTATTTGAATATTGTACTTGAAGACCTACTCAGAGCAATTTGACAACAGAAGGAGATCAATTTGGAAAGGAAGAAGTCAAATTATCACTATTTGATGATGATATGATACTACACTTAAGTGACCCCAAAAATTCCACCAAAGAGCTCCTAAACCTGATAAACAACTTTAGCAAAGTAGCTGGATATAAAATTAACTCAAGCAAATCAGAGGCCTTCCTCTACACAAAGGATAAACAGGCTGAGAAAGAAATAAGAGAGACAACACCCTTCACAATAGTCACAAATAATATAAAATACCTTGGTGTGACTCTAACTAAGCAAGTCAAAGATCTATATGATAAGAACTTCAAGTCTCTGAATAAGAAAATCAAAGATCTCAGAAGATGGAATGATCTCTCATGCTTGTGGATTGTCAGGATTAATATAGTAAAAATGACCATCTCGCCAAAAGCAATCTACAGATTCAATGCAATCCCCATCAAAATTCCAACTCAATTCTTCACATAGTTAGAAAGAGAAATTTGCAAATTCATCTGGAATAACAAAATACCTAGGATAAGGAAAACTATTCTAAACAATAAAAGAACCTCTGGTGGAATCACCATCCTTGACTTACTACAGAGCAATTGTGATAAAAACTGCATGGTATTGGTACAGTGACAGGCAGGTGGATCAATGGAATAGAATTGAAGACCCAGAAATGAACCCACACACCCATAGTTACTTGATCTTTGACAAAGGAGCTAAAACCATCCAGTGGAAAAAAGACAGCATTTTCAACAAATGGTGCTGAATCAACTAGCTGTTAGTACGTAGAAGAATGCAAATCGATACATTCCTATCTCCTTGTACAAAGCTCAAATCCAAATGGATCTAGGACCTCAAAAAAAAAAAAAAAAAAAAAAAAAAAAAACAGATACACTGAAACTAATAGAAAAGAAAATGGGGAACAGCCTCAAGCATGTGGGCACAGGGAAAAAGTTTTGGAAGAGAACACCAATAACTTATGCTCTAAGATCAAGAATTGAAAATGGGACCTCATAAAATAACAAAGCTTCTGTAAGGCAAAGGACAAAACAGCAAGCAACAGATTGGAAAAAGATCTTTACCAATCCTTTACCTGATAGAGGATCAATATCCAATATATACAAAGAACTCAAGAAGTTAGACTCCAGAGAATCAAATAACCCTATTAAAAAATGGGGTACAGAGCTAAACAAAGAATTCTCAACTGAGGAATACTGACTAGCTGAGAAGCACCTAAAGAACTTTTCAACATCCTTAGTCATGGGGAAATGCAAATCAAAACATCCCTGAGATTCCATCTCACTCCAGTCAGATTGGCTAAGTTCAAATACTCAGGTGACAGCTGATGCTGGCGAGGTTGTAAAGAAAGAGGAACAGTCCTTCATTGTTGATGGGATTGCAAGCTGGTACAATCCCTCTGGAAATCAGTTGGGTAGTTCCTCTGGAAATTGGACTTAGTACTACCAGAGAACCCAGCTATAGCACTCCTGGGTATATACCCAGAAGATACTCTAACATGTAATAAGGACACATGTTCCACTATGTTCATAGCAGCTTTATTTATAATACCCAGAAACTGGAAACAACCCAGATGTCCCTCAACAGAGGAATGGATCAGAAAATGTGGTACATTTACACAATGGAGCACTACTCAGCTATTAAAAACAATGAATTTATGAAATTCTTAGGCAAATGGATGGATCTGGAGAATATCATCCTGAGTGAGGTAACCCAATCGCAAAAGAACACATATGGTATGCACTCACTGATAAGTAGGTATTAGCCCAGAAGATCAGAATACTCAAAGTACAATCCACAATTCACAAGAAACTTAAGAAGAAAGAAGACCAAAGTGTAGATATTTCATTCCTTCTTAAAAGGGGAAACAAAATACCCATGCAAGGACTTGCAGAGACAAACTAGGGAACAGAGACTGAAGGAAGGACAATCCAGAGACTGCTCCACCTGGGAATCCTTCCCATATTCAATCATCAAATCCAGACACTATTTGTGGATTCCAGCAAGTGCTGGCTGAAAGGAGCCTGATATAGCTGCCTCTGAAGAGGCTCTGACAGCACCCGACTAATACAGAAGTAGAAGCTCATAGCCATTCATTGGACTGAGTACAGGGTCCCCAATGAAGGAGATAAAGAAAGGACCCAAGGAGCTGAAGGGTTTGCAGTCCAGTAGGAGGAACAACAATAGGAACTAGCTAGTACCCTCAGCACTCCCAGGGACTAAATCACCAACCAAAGAGTACACATGGTAGGACTAATGGCTCCAGCAGCATATGTATAGCAGAGGATGACCTAGTCGGTCATCAATGGGAGGATAGACCCTTGGTCCTGTGAAGGTTCTGTGCCCCAATGTAGGGGAATGTCAGGGCCAGGAAGTGGGAGAGGGTGGGATAGCAAGCAGGAGAGAGGGGAGGGAAGAGGGTTTTTTTTTAAACATCATTTTTTTATTATTTTTTATTTTTTTTTCAGAGGGGAAATAAGAAAAAGAGATATCATATGACATGTAAATAAAGAAAATATCTAATAAAAATAAATAAATAAATAAAGGTAAATGTGTTGCAATTAAAAAACAAAAACAGACAAACAAACAAACATTTTCCTACCAACATATCCAGTGAAAGGATTTCTATAAGGCAAACTGATTGATAGCAATAAGTTTAGGTGACACTTTTGAATCAATTATAATATAACTAATATTTTAAAAAAGATGATTGAAATTTATTTAATTCTTTAGAATACTTCTAAAATACAAAATGTTAAAATATTATTATGATTCGATACTATTTGGCAATTTTACTATTTTTTCTAAGAAATTGAAAAAAAAAACATCAAATTATCTGACTGGATTCTACTCCCCCAAAATAACTCACTGTACAACAGACACTGTGTTATAGACTATACTGACAGGAAAATTCCAGATGGCCCCCACAATATCTTGGAACCAATGATCTTAGATGTGCATAATTGTCTAAAGAATTAATCAATACTGGGATTGGATTTAAAATGTCTAAATATCCAAAGCTGCTATTGAGATGAAAAAATGCTGCCAAGTTATTAAGATTTGAGATTAGCATTTCTAATAAGAGATTATGCAACAATGCTAGGAAAAAAAGAAAATGTTATAGAATGAGTAAAAGCATGATCCAATGAATAATTTCTAAGTAGAGTTTAAACAGATCAGACTTCATATTACTACCTAATTAGTTAATTTTGTTAGCACCTAAATATTACAATGCAAAAAATACATACTTAAGCTACCCAAACAAGCATAGAGAAAGTTACATAATAGAGTACAGGAACAAATATAAAGTTCCTGCACATAGGTATAAACTTATTATCCCATTGTGCCTTATTCCTAAATTCTGATTAGGAATAATTTAAGTAAAAATCAAGATGATAAACTATGCCCCAAATAGGAAAAAAGCTTTAAATGCTTAAACCAAATAGTTTAAATACTTACAATACAACCACGTCTTAGTTGGAACTTAGGTGACAGTTTATTAGTATGTCCATTTAGCAGAGTGATTGCATAGGTTCTCCCTGGGGGCTTATACTTTAGCCATCTATGAATTTTAGTGTGCTACCTCTTCTACTCTGCCCTTTTATCCCTACCATATTTAATCCTTCTTGCTCTATTATATTTTACTCTTATTGATGATGGAGAAAGATAACCAGATTATCTGAATTATCAGGTTTCACTGGGAGCCAATGAATAAAAGAAAGAAAATGTAGTAATCCAGGACACCAGCCTTTGGATTAACTGAAGCACTAACTGAAGCAAAAGGACGAATCCTAACAAGAACCATGCAAAAACTTTCAGTTGGATCTCTATATGCCTTAACTTCAAGTACTCCCTTGTGGGCCTAAAGTCAGTACTTTAACCTAGGATAGTGAATCCCAAATCCATTCTGAAAGTCAAAGAAAGAAGCCAAAAGTCACAAAAAGTGACTCAGTGTATACACAGTATTTTACCAACATCATACAATCATGTAGAAGAAAGAAGAAAGCGAAGTCAGCCAGGATGTCCTTGAATACTAACATAATTGGTCTTAGTATCAAACATTCTTTCATCAATAGTGTACTTATTTCTGCTGTTTACAAGGAGGGGCATAAGCATATTCCAGTCTTCAGTAAATTTATCTATAAAATACTAGTTATTTCAAAGTCTTTGTACAGAAATTTAGTGATGATTTAATTAGATATGTCATATTTCATGAAACCAAATAGATATCAATAGCCATTTTTTATTATCATGGCTTTTAGAGCTGCCAATACCTACATGAAGATATTACATCTATCTTTATATGCAGCACTTATTGCCTATTATCATTACTCATGCAAAAAATAAAAGGGGACCATGTTATTAGTTCTCAGCTTCTTGCTTTCTACCTCCATCTACAGCCAGAAGGTGTACCTGTTCCACAACCTTCTGGGCACCTTTCCTGCCATTGAAGAGCTTGTCTCCAGGGAGTGCTCTGACCCGGGACTCAGGCAAGATCCCCATTTTCTCTCCAGTGACCTTCTAAGGCAGGACTAGCCAGGAGGCTCAGGCCACATAAGTGGCAGAGCAACTGGGACAGAGTCTTTCATTCATCCATCTGCACCCAGGAGGGACAGCTGCTCCACAGCCCTCTGTACAGGCACAGGTATTACCAGGGGAGAGCTGATCTCCCAGGAGTGCTGACACAGGCTTACAGACCCACAGGAGGAACAACCTCCAGCCAGAGACTGCAAGAACATCTAACACCAGAGATCAACAGATGGCAAAAGGCAAATGCAAGAATCTTACCAACAGAGACCAAGACTACTTGGCATCATCAGATGTGGACTCCCTCCCCCGCTGCCCGGAGAGTTTTGAAAGCAATCAGAACCGAGTATTCCCACCACAGCAAGTCCTGGATATCCCAACACACATGAAAAGCAAGATTTGGATCTAAAATCATATCTCATGATGGTAATAGAGGAATTTAAGAAGGACATAAATAACTCCCTTAAAGAAATACAGGAGAATACAGGTAAACAGATCCAAGACCTTAAAGAGGAAACACAAAAATCCCTTAAAGAATTAAAGGAAAGCACAACCAAACAGGTGATGGAATTGAACAAAACCATCTATGATCTAAAAATGGAAATAGAAACAATTAAGAATTCACAAAGAGAGACAACTCTGGAGAGAGAAAACCTAGGAAAGAAGTCAGCTTCCCAAATTTCAGTGACAACTGCTTAATATTTTCCCAAAGTAAGTAAGATTCCCTATGCAATATTACCACTAAAACTTACCTGTACCTGGAGAGGTTATTTCAGACCATTATGATTCAGAGAAATATGTAATAACATTTGACTATCAGTCTGCACAGACTAACTCCATTGATGCACTCCCATGGATGATGTTATGTGTCTTCCTGGCATTGGTATGCCTGTCTCCAAACTACACAATATAGGTAGTATGAAACACTCAGATATGCATGAGAGGGTCCCAGCTGGTCGATGCTACACTTAAGCAATATTGTATTTCTACAAACAGGTAGGAGTTTTTTTCTTGTACAACATTTCTAATAGTTTGGGTTGTACATTCTCCCCTTGTTCCTGCTCCTATTTTAACCTTAGCATTTGTGATAAATGGTAAGAATGACAAATGTCCATTTAAATTTTCATAAGTGTCTTTTATGCAGAATGCCATTTCCCAATAATAAATGGCATTTTTGACAAGTGAATGTTTGTTTTAATTCCAGTCCAGGGAATGAGAAGAAAATGACTTATAAAACCATGAGCACTGAGAGCAGATGTCAGCAAATGGCCTTCAACACTGATAATCCTCAAACAGGTTGTCACTCAGATTCCTCATCCTTAGAGATTCCACCACTCAGGAAGATGAGCTGCCAATTCCAAGGTGCTAAGAACTCACATTAAAATCTTTTTATTGGCTCTTGGGTGTATTTTGATTTTGTGACAAATTGTTTCCTCATTTTAATTATTTTGTATTAGAGCATTGTGGTGTAATATGTTCAGGCAAATGTTCATTTGCAACATAACTGAAACCATATTTTTATTTCCCTTATGTAAAGGTTAGGCTTTAAACTTTTACTGTTATAATATTGCTACTGATTGCCTTTTAAATTAAATTGTACAACTGTGTATATTTCAAAATTTAGTGAAAATATGTATAAAATTATCCATGAAACAATTAGTATAGTGAAATCTCTCTTATACTGTGTTACTTACTTTTGTCATTGCCATGACAAAATATCAAACCAGAAGGGGCTTAAGGAATTAAGAATTTATTTTGACTCACATTGTAAGGATGTCTGCTATGATGGTGATGTAGGGATAGTGGCAGGAGCTTAAGGAACCTGGTCATACTGCATGTACAAGTGTGAAGCCAATGGTAAGTTTTGGTGTTTAGTCCTGTTTCCCCTTTTTATTCAATCTAAAAACATGAGGCAGTGATACCCACATTCAGAGTATACCATCCCTCACTTAAACCTACTGAAAAGACCATCATAAATGCATCTAGATGCATCTCCTAGATGAATCAAAGTCCAGTCAAGCTGAAAATGAAGATTAATCATCAAATCTCTCAAATATACTTGCATTGAATATTTACAATAGTAAATTCTCCCCTCCTTATTAAGATACAATATAAAAAACAATCACAAAGGAATTAATTTAAAAGATGGGCTTAGGAAGCTGAGAGTTAATTCTGACATGTGCAGCTGACTAGCTTGTGACTTGCAGCAGTCTCCTAATGTTGGCAGCCCTAAAATATTTCATATTTAAAGTAGAATTGCACAGAAAACCATGTTGAGATTCAAAATGGTGCAAATATATGAATGATTTCAAGTGAAGTAAGTCCAAAAAATGTTCTTTTGGTAGCATTTTTTGGTAGCTATACAAAACATAAATATTTTAAAAGGGGCCTTGAAATATATTCCCTGTCAGTACTTTTGAAATATTGGACACTTGTGTTCCATCTTCAGGTTTCCTGGTGCAGGAATTCTGGATCAAGTATTACCTGCACATACAGTAAGTTAAGCACCTATCTTGAATATCTCACAAGAGAGCTTGTATCAGTGTGTGAAATTGTGTGCTGTTTTTGTTCTTGTTTTTGTTTTTTTATAGCAGTAAACTTACTGTGAAAAAGTATAAGCTGTAGAAAGAAGGATAATTGGTGATGTGCTTAGTGGCCATCTGCTGGACCTCCTTATCCTAATGTAAACTGGGAGATGATTAGGCCTATGAGGTGCTTTGCGTGACCTCCATGGGAAGTGATTTTAGAGTCTGCTTTTCCTTTCTTGCGAAATCTGTGCTTATCCAAATCCTTTAAGATAATAGTGCTGTGAAAGGAGAGTCTTACTCAAAAGTAACTCATTATGAAAAATAAAATGAACTCTAGTATATCTGAACTGGTTTCACGGTAAGTTGTCATCTTTATTGATGCTCTATTAGATGCAGAACTTTGAAGACTTATTGCAAAGCCTTCTATACCACTTACCAATTCAGGCATTTATTTAGGTTTGATGATTTCCAATACCAAAATTGTAGACATGAATGCAGGCCCACATACTCTGAGTCTTGTCTCCTGAGTATCTTTACGATTTTACCTACCTAACACACTCTTCATGGTTTCAGCTGTCAAAAGAGAAGTCCCAAAATCTGTATGAATCATAACAATTTAACTGAAGCATTTTGAAATCTAAGAATTTTAGAAATATGAGCCACTGACAGTAAGGACCTTTATTGTCAGTAATATAGTATGTTGTGTTTTTCAATTTATTTTAAAATCATACCTTTCTTTTCTAATAATTTATTATTTTCATTCACATTACATCCTGATGACAGCCCCACTTCCTAGTCCCATAGGACTAGATATATCTTCTCATGCTGAGATCCAACCAAGGAGCCCAGCTAAGGGAATGGGATCTAATCGTATGCAACAGAGTAAAAGAAAGCCTTTGTTCCACTTGTTAGGGGACCCACATGAACACCAAGCAGCACATTTATTACATATATGTAGTAACCTAGGGCTAGCTCCTTGAATGCTCTTCAGTTGGTGGTGAAAACCCATGGGCCCAAGTTAGTTGACTCTCCAGGTTTTCTTGTCATGTCTTTGACCCCTCTAGCTCGCTCAAGTTTATCTCCCACTCTTCAACAAGACATCTTGAGATCTGCCTGATGTTTGGCTGTGGGTCTCTGCATCTGTTTCTATCTGCTGCTGCATAAAGCCTCTCAGGAGACAGTTATGCTAAGTTCCTGTCTGCAGGTATAGCAAAGCATCATTAATAGTGTCAGGGGTAGACCCTCTCCCATGGATGGGTCTCAAGTTGTGGCAGTTATTGGTTGGCTGTTTCCTCAGTAGTCTCTGCTCCATCTTTAGCTCTTTGTGTCTTGGAGGCAAGACAAATTTTGGGTTGAAGGTTTTGTGGGTGGGTTAGTATCTCCATTCCTCCACAGGAAGTCTGGCAACAGGAGGTGGTCAATTTAAACTCTATATCCCCTGCTGGTAAGAATCTCAGTTAGGACCTCCCCCATAGAGTCCATATATCCTCCCCAATTCCAGGCCTCCAGATAGTCACCAGAGATGCTTCCAGCCACCTCAAGTCCACACTCTTCTCACACTTTATCATCGTCCTCTTTTAAAATACTTATCACCCCTACCATTCATTTCCTTCTCTCTAATCACCTCCAATGATTATTTTGTTTCCCCTTCAGAGTGAGATTCATGCATCCTCCTTGGGTCATCCTCATTACACAGTTTCCTTGGGTCTATAAATTGTAGCGTGGTTATTCTTTAATTTATGTCTAATAACTACTTGTTAGTACATTCCATACGTGCCTTTCTGCGACTATATTACTTCACTCAGGATGATATTTTCTTGTTTTATCAATTCATAATAACTATGATTTTAATGGCTCAATAGTATTCCACTGTATAATTTAACCATGTTTTCTTTATCCATTCTTTAGTTGAGAGACATCTAGGTTATTTACAGCTTTTGACTACTACAAATAAAGCTGCTATGAACATAGTTGCCCAGAGTGTCTGAGCTATTAATGTTCTGTTCAGGAATTTGTTTCCTGTGCAATTGAGTTCAAGGCAGTTCCCAACTTTCTCTTCAATTAGGTTTAGTGTGTTCAGTTTTATGTGAGGTATTTGATGCACTTGGACGTGATTATTGTGCAGAGTGATAGATATTGCTCTATTTAGATTCCTCTACATGCAGAGATCCAGTTAGACCAGCACCATTTGTTAAAGATATCTCCCATTTTTCATTGTATGGTTTTGGCTTCTTTGTCACATATCGAGTCCATAGGTGTCTGAATTTACTTCTGAGACTTCAATTCTATTCCATTGATCAACCTGTCTAGTTTTATGACAATCCCATAGTGTTTTATTACTATTTATTTGTAGTATAGCTTGGAATCAGAAATGGTGATAACTCCAGAAGTTCTTTTATTGTACAGAATTATTTCAGCTATCCTAGTTTTTTGTTTTTCTATATGAAGTTGAGAGTTGTTTTTTGAGGTCTATAAATAATTGTGTTGTACTTTTGATGGGAATAGCACTAAGTCTGTAGATTACTTTTGGTAAGATGGCCATTTTCACTATTTAATCTTTCTGATCCGTGAGCATGGGAGGTATTTCCACATTCTGATATCTTCCTCAACTTTTTTCTGCAGACTTGAAGTTCTTATGTAGAGTTTTGGAGAAAATGCCCAAACATCAACTTCTGGCCTCCAGACACATGCATACACATGTGTATATGCACCAACACGTGGTTGTGCAGACTGTTGTGGATGGGCCTGGTGCTGTTTGAATTTTGATGTTAATTCTGTTAATTCTGCTTTCCTGGGAATGGCTGTGGGCAAGGAGTGAGTCATGTACTCAGTTGACTTCTTGTGAACCATCCCTTAGTGGTAAAGGACCCAATCACTGGCCAAGTAGGAGGGACTTCCAGGTTAGAGAGGGGAAAAGAAGAAGCAGGAGAGATATGGGCCCTTTTGGACAGGGATAGTGTGAGGACAAGATGTAATTACTAGTGTCTCCCGGTGTCAATAGCAGATCTGTCCGGATTCGCCACCGGAGAATTTAGATTTAATAAGGCTCACAAGATTAGGATTTTAGTTGTTGTGCCCAGCGATTGAGTTACCATTGTTTCTGGACTAAGTTTTTGATGTGTTTTCCTTCACATGGTGTCTCGTCTGGGTTCAAGAGAGAAAGGTACAGAAGCAAAGCGTGAGTTTGTCTGATGTACACCACAAAGGTTGTGGGGAGTTTGAAGCATGGGGCCAGTTCCCAACTGGCCAGTGGGAACATAGCAAGCTGGGTGGAGAGATTTTGGAGCTCCAAGTTGAATCTCCATGTGGTAAGAACTGGCCAGTGAGACCACCGGGGCAGAGAGTAGCAGGGTGTAACATGGGAAGATTGCCATTCTTTTATTATTTCCCCTCAACAAAACACATGTAAACACACATGCACATAGCAAAAATTACTCCAAATCACTGAAGGACCTATATAAAATTTGGGAAATTCACCACACTGGTGTTTCTTATTTATATCATTAGAAGATGTTGGGGAAACTCTGTCAGTGGGTGCTATTGCTGTGATTCTGTACAATATATGTCCTTTACCTACTGCAAGCAAACTCACAGCTCATGAAAATTAGAGTTCTTACTATTAATTCATCACTATACTTTCCAGCATAATTGGCCAATATGTAATGAAAATAATTAGTTGTTGTATTTTAATAATAATGAACTTCTTTCTCTTTTGACCTTCATCATATTGCTCATGGGCATTAATGTGACAGAAATCAGATAAATAAGCTAAATGGCAGCCATCTTTGTACAATTATTAGCTTATAAAAAATATCATTGTAACATTTAAGTAAGGTCACTTTATTTGGAAATAGTGTCTTCCAGTTGATGAATATTTCTTCTCTCCTATGCTGGGATCACTTTTAGACTATAATTAATGTCATGCTTATTTTCATGTACAGTAATCATAGTAACATTTTCATGGAAGAATAAAGAATGAGAACAGTGTGAAAGAAAGAAAAAGGTAACTGTCAAAGCTAAACATGAAAGACACCCATAACGACTGCTTAGAACATCTTGATTTAGAGAAGGGGCAGAAGACTCTCTGATTATCATGTTCAAGGATGAGAGCTATTTTATGTACTGCTGAGCTAATTCTATGGATAAAGACACCTGCCACTAAGCCTGATCACCTCAGTTCAACTCATGGGTCCCACATGGTGGAAAGAGAGAACTGACTCCTATACCTTGTCGTCTGACCTCCACAAACAGGCACGTATAAGCACGTCTTTCAACCTTCAACACACATATCACACAAATATGTTTTAAAGAGTTAAAAACATGCTTTGAAATGGTTATTTAATCCCAAATACTATGATTCGGTTGAATCATACAGTTTGTAGGTAGAAAGTAAGTTGAACTCTGGGTATGATGTAATAAAACTTCTATGATAATTTTATAGGTCCTTTAAAAAAAAACAAAAATCACTAAAATGAGAAACTTACCACACGATACTTGTTTTATTCCATTGGAACAAATGAGATTAGCTATTTTACCAAAGTATGATTACTGAGAACTAAGCTTAGTAAAGATAGCTTTGGTCCCTAAGATATCAGAAACCCCAATGGAAACAACTCTGAAAAGTACTCTGTTTTGAAGACACTCTCATAGAATCAGAATGTGCTGTGCAATCTGCCAACAGAGGAAAGCAATCAATAGTTCTCCCTAGCTATAAGCTGTGCTGTCTGGATATGGTTAAATTCAACATTAAATTTGTTTAATGGCTCAAGTCCCATATTAAAAGTAATTGTTTTACCAACCCACACTCAAAATTTCTGACCCATAAGTATTCCTCTCTAAAAGAATTGTAGGGACAAAAATGGAAAAGAGACTGAGGGAAAAGTGGTCTAGTGACTAGCCTAACTGGGAATCCACTTCATGGGGAGGCTCCAAGGCCTGACACTGTTACTGATGTTATCATATATATACAGACAGGGGGCTAGCATAGCTGTCCTCTGGGAGGCCTGAGGTAGCTAACTGAGACAGACACAGATACTTATACCCAATCATAGGACTGATGTCAGGATCCTTTATGGTTGAATTAGGGGAAGGATGAAAGAAGCAGAAGAGGAGGGAGACTCTATAGAAAGACCAGCCATCTCAACTAACCCAAAAATCTGGCAGTTCCTAGAGCCACCAACCAGGTAGCATACATGAGCTGGTCCGAGGCCCTGACACATATACAGTAGAGGACTGACTGGTCTGGCCTCATTGGAAGAAGAAGCACCCAGTCCTTGAGAGACTGGAAGCCCCAGGAATGGAGGAAGCCCGGTGGTGGTATGGGAGCACCCTCTCAGAGACAGGGACAGGAGGAATGAGATGAGGAACTGTGGGAAGGGAGACGAGGAAGGCAAGTCAATAGCTAGATTGTAAATAAATTTTTTAAGTGATTGTTTATTTTCTTGCTCTAAAGAAGGTTATATCTGTGGTTGCTTTCTTATAAGGAGTCATATTTATTTGTTTCATAGTATTTTCCTAAAATATATAAGGATTTTGATGACTAAAATTTATGACACTTAATTCTCATTTATTTTTCCAAAACAGAATCTCATTCTTTAACTCAAAAATACTCATGTAGTACCTGCATACTACTCTGTCAGGCCTTAAGATGGTGTATTAAACAAGTAGATTCAAGTAACTAACAAACACTCTTGGTGGGAGATAAACCATAAGCAAAGAAAAAGTAACTTATAATGTCAATAAACTAAAGAAAATGTGAGTAGCTGAAATCCCAAATAAATATTAAAAGAGAGTAGGTAACATTTAAACAAGAAGCTTTTGAGTTTCAAAGAACTCTCCTCAAGCCTTGGGTGGTAGCTCATTTTTGTATGCAGTAGACAGGAAGACTGCGAGTTCATTATCAACTTTGTCTACACAGCAAGTTGTTTTGTTTTGTTTTGTTTTTTAAATCTTTAATTATTTTTACAGTCCAGTCTTTATCCCTATCATGGTCCACTCTCGGACTGTTCCACTTTTCAAGCCTTCTCCCCCTCCATCTCCAAAAGAATGTCCCCACCTCCAGCCCCCGATCCCTTTACCACCAGACCTCCCCACTCTCTGGGTCCTCAAGTCTCTAGAGGGTTAGGTTCTTCTCTGACTGAGTCCAGACCTGGAAGTCTTCTGCTGAATATATGCTGGGGACCTTATGTCAGCTGGTGTATGCTGCCTGGTTGGTGGCTCAGTATTTGAGCAATCTTGGGGGTCCAGGTTAGTTGAGACTGTCGGTCTTCTTATAGGGTTGCCCTCCTCCTCAGCTTCTTCCAGCTTTTTTCTAATTCAACCACAGGGGTCACCAAGTTCTGTCCATTGGTTGAGTGTAAATCTCTGCCTCTGACTCAGCTACTTGTTGGGTCTTTCAGAGGGCAGTCATGATAGGCTCTTATTTGTAAGCAAGTTTTAATCTGGGCTGAAATGGAAAGTGTTTTAGCTTACTTTCAATTGCTGTCATACAAATCAAGTTTGAAAGCTACTTAGAGGTTAAAGGACTTATGTCAGATAATAGTTGTAATTCATCATGAGGAGAAGTCAATTCAGGACTTCAAGGCAGGAGCCTGGGTACAGGAGCTAAAGTAGAGATCATGGAGAAATGCAGCTGTTTATTGGCTTGTTCCTTCTGACTTGGGCAATTTTCTTTCTTTTACAATCTGGGGTCATCTTCCCTGTGGGCTGGGCCCTTATACATTAATCACTAACCAAGAAAATGTTCCATGACCTATATATAGGACAAGGTGGTGGAAACATTTTCTCAACTGAACTTTCTTCTTCTCAGATGACTCAAGTTATCAAAACTAATGAACGTAGAGTCTCAGATGGTTAATGTGCTGAAAATAAAAAAAACTAAGTTCTCAGCAGCAAATAGGAAATCTATATCAACCCTGTCTCTAGTTAGGCTTGGAGAACATGAAAGAAGAGCAAGTGAAAGAATATCAGAACCAAAGGATGGTAGCAGGTCTGTGAAATGCAGTCTTGTGGATAAAGCTAATGCAATAACGAAAGCACAGCACCTGTGTTTATCTGTGAATAATTAATCCAGCAAACCCTGGCATATATGTGGTAGATACACTTCCTAGCCCAGGTATAGAACGTCTTACAGAGGAACTGATTAACAACACATCAAAGCTGTCAAGAAAATCAAGAGGAACCATCAAAGGCTGAGAAATTGTCAAACTTAAGGCTGTTGATGGCATAGGACAGTCAACTGCAGTGGGGAATCCTAGGCTAGATGTTGGTATTACTTTTAAAGGAAAACTGAAGAACTATAGAGGCAAACCTGTGATTTTCTAATTTTGGAATTGTTCAAAGATTATATGTGCTACAAATATAAGCAGTTCTCATGAGCTGAAGCTTACTGAATGTTTCTTAAATATTTTCTGAAGCAAACAAGATTGCTTCTCCCCTTCACACACATTAATTCACAGCATGGACTTGCATACACTCTACTTCACAAAATTACTTAAGGGAAAAAACAGACTGACCTTAGTTCCAGTAAAATGATTACAGAAGAACTGGCTAACTATTTCCCAGTTTAGATTGTTTTTCTGTTCTTACTTTGACAGTAGTTTTAGTAACTACCCTATAGAAAAATAAAAAGAGGACCTTGTATACTCATATATGAACCTTTTCTCTCTCAAAGCACTTGAATTTGGCCATTTAGTGAAGGAACTTCTCCAAACACCATCTCTGTTGTATGTCCACTATGTAGATATTGTTACCACCTAGGTATCTTTGATTAAAGATTTGATAGTAGTTAATCATCTTACTTAAGTGCATTGCAGTATTTCCAGAGTCTTTTATGCAGGGTAAAGCTTGTTAAAAAGGATAAAAGGGAAGCTAAACCTCTTTTTGGTGGCCTAAGATTCCACCATATTATATATTACTATTTTTTTCTTTCTGAAAATATAATGTAGCATAAATTGGAAGTAAAATATAGTCCAGGAATCTGTAAATCACTCAAATTGACACTCTGTTGGTTCAGTATCAGTCAAACTGAGTGACTTTCTGCTATTTCTCCCTTCAATAGACAACTCTTCAGCTGAATTCACTACACTATTAATCATTGAGGACCAAGGGATTTCATAGGCCAGTGATTCTCATCTGCAGGTTGCAACCCATGTGAGGGTCAAAAAAATCATTTCCAACTCAAAAGAGTAGCAAAATTACAGTTATGAAGTAGCAATAAAAATAATTTTATGATTGGAGTTATAACAGCATGAGGCACTGTATTAAAGGGTCATAGCATTAGGAAGGTTGAGAACCAATGTCTTAGGCAGAAAGTATAGTAGACATAAGATTGAGTTCATCATTTTCCCCTGAGTTTTGGTAATTGAAGATGCTTTCTTGTCTTGTCATGTTCTTGTATGCAATCAACAAAGTGATAGAAACAGTTAACACATTAATACTGTGAAGCTTGATCTATTCAGTATAATATAGTTAGATAATTTTAATAGTAAGTTTTAGAGACAAGATTGTACCTGTTGTTTATATTTAACACAGATTAAAAATTCTTTCTGGTTATTAAAAACAGTTGGAAACTATAGCATTCATTTCAACATGTGATTTCAATTTTAGCTACTATGCATGTTAAATCTTTTTTAAGTGCCTTTTCATCATCCTGAAAATTGTATTCTTAAATTTGACCTATTAAATAAATTAATTGAAATCATTTTAATTTTTCTTCATCATCTCCATTTTTTCATTTTTAAATGGTTATCATGGGTCAAAGATGTCATGACATTTCTACTTAAGTAAAATTTGTATTAACAGTTGTGTTAACATCAATAACAGTTAAAAATTTTTAAGCTGTTATTTTATTAAATATTCATAGCAGAATTATAAAAATGATACAAGGATATAATTATGTTTAAAAATATTATTGATACAATTATATTTATGGTACTTATCACTAATATTTTTTTCAAATATCTATCAATATATTTGATTCAAAAAGTATACATGATTTAATAGATTATCTAGTTGGTTGCTAGATAATTGGCAATTGGTTGTTGATTGGCTGTATATAAGATTATAATGTACAAAACTAATCACATTCATCCTCATTTATTCTAGCAATATATAAAATTATATTCACAATTCAAGTGACTGATTAAATTTCTGTATGGGAAACAGAAGAAAACTTTCAAGCTATTACATAGAGAATGCTTGCTCACTCTTGAAATAGATGCTTGCTTAGCTCATTTATATCTCAGCTTCTTCCTATCGCTTCCTCATTTAACCAAGATACACTGATTGGATCAGATAGTAGCCTTGCTATTTCAGTTGCTCTGTGCTATCAGAAAACTGCTGTGCTGGAGATAAAGACCTGTATTTTGTTGTTTTTAAATTCCCCATTAATTAAGAAAAATTTAAATTTTAATGGTGGCACATTAAATGATTATATAAATATCTATTCAATACATTCAATATTTTATGAACCCAGGTTTTCTACAGCAACAAGACAGTAAAGGACTTTATAAATGTTAAGATTGATAGAAGCAAATTATTGCCTAATAAATAACATGATATGCCAAAGTTAACTTCAGATGGATAACACATGTCCATTGTGCTATTTTGCCAGGAAGATAGACAGTGATTTGCAGCATCTTCACTCCAAATTAGAATTTTTGCTACAAGATAGGTTTTTCATAGACACAAAATACAACAATGCAAAGTCAGCATTTTTTCGTATTCTAGGAATGATTCTTCAAAGTGAAAATATTAAGGTTTTGTAATAGAACTAATGGGGCTATTAGCTGTCATTCAGAGTACTCAATCCAAAATGTAAGGCAACCCATTCTCTGACAACATCTTTCTTAAATGGGATGGTGGAATGAAAGGGGAAGTCAGACATGTAAGAGTCCCATATAATCTTTGTGCTGAAAGAATAGCTTATCCCTGATTTCCACTTGTATGTAAATATATTCTCTACTTCACAGCTTTGATTCTTGATTGGAGAACTAGTCATGGTATGAAATTTAGATTCGTCTTTTAGGATATACATACCATTACTTTGTCCCAAGTTTCAAAGTGATGACAGTGAATTATATGAATTAAATGTGGTAGGGTTTGGTCCTTTGTTTTAATGCACAAATTTGCCCATGCCCATTGTATTACCACAACAAACCTAACTATTAATGTTATATACATTGAAGAAAATAAATATTTTATGCCTACTTCACTAAACAATCTGTTACTTCAATAGTGCTAATTAAGTCAGGACTACCCTTTCAACACATTACAGGAATTTGAGCTACAAAATGAAAAGTTTCACACTACTTTGTTCACAATTCCAGAAAAGCAGCTAATGATGCAAAAAAAAATGGAACTATCTATGATTATGATCCAGAGACCCAGGGAACTCCAGTAATTATGCAGTATTATCTGGAACAGAAGCCAAAAACAAAGAGAATATATTAACATGAAGACTCATAACAGCAACTTAAAATGTTTGCAGCCGAAATACACATTGCTGCAAAGGTGTATGTAATGATAGCAAAGATGGATTTGCTCTCATATGTACAAAAGTTTGATGTCATGTTCAGTATACATAGCTATATTAGGTTATATGGATCAAGTGTCTGTGGCTGGAATTCATTTATCTTTATGAAAGGTGATGATCTACAACATCTGTATGCTCCTTGTCAGGTTAAGCACTAATACCTGATTTATAAACACTTTGCTTCAGATTTCCATGTCCTTTTGCTGAGTTCTTCCTTTGATCTGGACATTCTGCAACTCTGTTTTTACCTCTTACCTCAACCTGAGCCCCAGTTTAAAGACAACCTCCTTTAAGATATTTCCATCATCTCAGATTAGTGGAATGTCATTCCAAATTTTCTTGGCTATACTTTTATGTTCTTTACATTTTCATTGATTTTAACAAAGTATAACAAAGTAGGAAGTTTATTTTTACATATCTGCTTTCCAATTTATTTCTGGCATTCAGTCTCTTGTGTGGTATATAACAAATATTTCAAACACACTATAAATTAAGTTATTTGTGAATTTAATGTGTCTTCATGGCATGGATAATATACCTCCAATGTTCAAGTGAGAAATTATGGAGCTTCTTAAGGGTTCAGAGATAGTCATTGCCAGAGCCAGGATAAGACATTTGTAATTATAGTGCCACCTACAGAAACATTGCCATACATGAAAACAAGTTAACTTCTTCCACAGGCCATTAGACATTATGTATGCATCTGATAATTCTAAACAATGGCACCTTTACTACCAAATCCATAGCCTTGGAAGGAAAAACATAAATAAACCCTGTATGAGGTTTCACTGGTAATTCTTCAAGCACCCACAGAGCATAACCTAAGTTACAAACAAATTCTAATCACACACACACAGACACACACACACACACACACAGTCCACACACACTTGTATTCTACATTCCAATTTGACATCATCTTAGTTAAAATGAATTACTAGGACCTGTTTGGCAACATTGATTTGGCTTTTGTTGATTTTTCTCATCCAGAAAAAGTCAGAACTAGATAATAGGATGCCTTCTGGGTCTAAAGAAATAAATTCCTTCCCTTTTTGTCAAATATGTTATTTGTCTTTGGTATGTTTCTATGATAGAATTTGCCTATTCATTAAAGAGACATTTTCTGTCCTGATTATTTCAGAGTGTTTTGATAACATTTAAAAAAATGGGGAAACTGTAGAGTAATATGAGATTTACTGTTATTAACACTGTGCCATATCAACCCCACAACCTTCCTCATTCATACTGACTAATTTACTTGTAATTTTAATGGCTTTTTTCTAGAAGAAATAGAAAGCAAGTATTCAGAAATTCACAAGAATCTCAAGTGCAGAAAGGAATGTAAAATGATAATCATCCAATCCACCTTAAGCCCAACCCTTACTGATGGCCATAAGCATAGCTAATGTCACTTTCTCATCCTAGTGTGAATCATCAGGGAGTAAGAGCAAAAATGGGTGTCATCAGTATTATGCTTACTCCATTTCTAGGTAATGCACTTTTATCTATAACCTTTATCTAGCTATTTATCTTTACAAAATGAGACCAATCTAAATATCTTTAAAACATCTCTAAAATAAATTTATAATTTGATAATTTTATGCTTGTATATAATACATTCTGGTCACATGTGGGAAAGCTCTGCTAATTAAGGACAAAGTCTACCATTAACCGGACAGCCTTCTGGGGCTCTTCAAATATAGAGGACTCATTGTGGAACTTGAAACCTGCTCACTCTGCCTTAGTTAGATTACTGGATCACCTTCCTTTCTCCTGATAAGAACCCATTCAGCCATTCCTGAAATGCTTCTCCATGCTAATGAGACGTTTCAGTACACTAAGCCTTCAGCCAATGACATTTACCAATGCTGATGTTCCTACCCCTAGCTCCACAAATTATATAAGCTTTGACTCACAAGTTGTTCTGTCTTCCTGCAGCTGATTCTGTTGTCATCATTCATGATACATACTCACTGTGCTTCCAAATCTTCATTCCTCATGGACCTATGTCAGCTGAAGATCATGAGGGCAGGGGGACCCCATTATCTCTTAAGCCTTCCTTCCCATACGTTAACCTTCCCATCAATTTCTAATCCTACTTTAATTTATTTTTGGTTTTACTTTATTTTAGTTTTAATTATGTGTCTGTGTGTGGGGGTGTATGTGTGAGTGCAGGTGCCCAAGGATTCCCTGTAGCTGGAATTGTAAACAGCTGTGAGTTACACAGCATAGATGCTCAGAATCAATCCCAAGAACTCTTCAACCTCTGTGCATGTTCTTAAACACTGAGTCATCTCTCAACTCCTATTTTTAATTCTTACATTTGGCTGTATGAACATGTTTAATTCATTTTCTATGTACTATAATATACAGCTTGAGCTGCATTTTGCTGAATGTGGCCATCCAAATTTCTATTGACATTACTCACCTTTCCCCACTGAATTAATTTCACATCTTGTTTCAGATGTCAATCTCTTCATTTCTGGACTCATCTTTCTGTTTCATATATTAGCAGATCTATATTTATTCAAATACTTAGCAGTCTTATTGCAAGTCTGATGTAAATCTTTATGACAGGTAGTATGATACAATTACATTTTATATATTCAGGATAGTCCAGGTTCTTTAATTTTTACCAACAATTTGAAATTACTTTATCCATTACTAAAAGTATATTTTCCTAGATTTTTTTGTCTTTTTAATTTTTTTTTAATTTTTATTGGTTATTTTATTTATTTACAATTGAAATGTTCTCCCGCTTCCCAGTTAACTCCCTTATTCTCTCCCCATATCCCCCCTGCTTCTATGAGGATGCTTCCCTACCCTTCTAACTACTCCAGACTCAGTGCCTTAGCATTCCTCTACAATGGATCATCAAGTCTCCACAGAACCAAGGGCCTCTCCTTCCACTGATGCCAGATAAGGTCATCCTCTGCTACATATGGAGCTGTCTCCATGAGTCCCCCCATGTCTACTTTTTGGTTGGTGGTTTAGTCCCTGGGAGCTTTGTGAGCATCAGGTTGGTTGATTTTGTTGTTTTTCCTAAGGGGTTGCAAACCCCTTCATCTCATTCAGTCTTTGCCCTACCTTCTCCATTGGGGTCCCTGAGCTCAGTCTGATGGTTGGCTGCAAGCATCTTCATCTGTATTAGTCAAGCTCTTGCAGTGCCTCTCAGGGGACAGCTATACCAGGCTCCTGTCAGCAAGTGCTTCTTGGTATCAGCAATAGTGTCTGGGTTTGGTGTCTGCAAATGGGATGGAAGCCTAGGTGGGGCAGTCTCTGGATGACCTTTCCTCCAGTCTCTGCTCTATTCCTTGTTCCTGTATTTCCTTTTGACAGGAGCAAGTCTGGATTAATATTTTTGAGATGGGTGGGTGGCCCTATCCTTCAACATGGGACCTTGCTCATCTACTGGATATGATCTCTATAGGTTCTCTCTCCTGTTTGTTGGGTATTTTGGCTTATGTCATTCCTGTTGGGTCCTGGAAACCTCTTGGCTCCCTGGCATCTGGGACTTCTTCCTTTTTTTGTTTTTGGTGTGTGTGTGTGTGTGTGTGTGTGTGTGTGTGTGTGTGTGTGTGTGTTTGTTTGTTTGTTTTCGAGATAGGGTTTATTTGTATAGTCCTGGCTGTCCTGGAACTCACCCTGTAGACCAGGCTGGCCTCGAACTCAGAAACTTGCCTGTCTTTGCCTCCCAAATGCTGGGATTAAAGGCAGGCACCACCACTGCACAGCTCATCTGGGACTTTCTTGAATCCATAGGTTGGGTAAATATCAAGGTCTTAAATAAACTGAGTCTTTGGTTTAAGAGTATGTCATTTTTTTTTCACTAAGGTCTAGAATTTCTATCAACAATAATTTCTTTATATCACACTATAAATATAATACACACATATTTCACCAACTTTATTTCTCAATATTTTTATTTTTTAAATTATAATTGGTTAATATCTGGTGTTTGATACCACTAGATAAATATACAGTTGCTTTTTATATAAGCTTATATTGTATAAGCTACTTATAAAGCTTATACAATATTAAGCTACTTTAATAATAAGCTATTTTATAATATGTTACCAAGTGCTCAGTTACAAGTTTTAGTAGCATTTGCTTTATATTCAAGACAGAATTTTTGTGTAAAAATATCATATCCTTGAAAAATGAGTTTTCTCTGGCCCAGATATTAGACTATATGGATCCTATTCAATAAGCAGAGAAAGAGCAATGGTAGTAGTTTGGTATAAATACACTTGCTATGGGAACATGACAGTCAAGGTTCAGAGTCCCAGAACCTGAATTAAAACTCAGATGGAGAGGGGGACTGGATAGACAGTTTTGCAGTTAGAAGCACTGGACTCAAGTTAAGTCTCTAGCTATCATGTGATAGCTCACAAGTCTATAACTCATGGTTCAGTGATATAGAGCCTATTTCTGACATCTTATCACAGGCCATAAAACACAATTATTCTTCATATATTTTGAATAGTCTAGGATCTTTAATTTTTATTTGCTTTTTGAAATTAATTTTTTAAATGCTACAACTACATTTTTCCAGATTTTTTTGAGAGTATACTGAATCCATAGGTTGAGTAAAAATCAAGGTAAAATATATCAAGAATATACATGGTATGCATATGAACATTCAGTCAAAACATACTCATAAAATAAATAAATCTTTTTTTAAGCTAGATCATTGGCTCTCAACCCAGAGTCTGAAACCCCTTTGCAAATTTCTATCTCCAAAAAATTTTAATCAGTTCATAGCAGTAGCAAAATTACAGCTATGAAGTAGCAATATAATAATAATAATAATTTAATGATTGGAGGATCACAACATGAAGGGCTATATTAAAAGATCACAGTATTAGGAAGGTTGAGAACCACTGAGCTAGGTGCAATAATACAAGCTTTAATCCTAGCCCATCTGTACAAGAATACTCTCCTGGCAGCTCACAGGTCAGCTTGCCTGGCTTATCCAACTGCAAAAGGCCCTGCCTCAAACAATTTGGAAGGTAAGGCACCAGCACCTAAAGATTGTTTTCTGACCTCTATGAGGCCTGATGCAGGCACATGCCCACACCTACACATATATATGAACAAGTTCACTTTCGCATCACATGCATGCACACCAAATAGAAAATACATTAATTTTTAAGTAGAAGGAAAAATTAAGGAAAGAACATATTTTCCAGAATGGCTCATAAGCAGAGAATATTAGAGTTCCCTAGCAGGGTAGGCCAGTTCTCTGAGAATCAGACTTCACATGGTTCACTTTTTTGTTTGTTTGTTTTGTTTTTTGTTTTTTTGAGACAGGATTTCTCTGCATAACCCTGGCTGTCCTGGAACTCACTCTGTAGACCAACCAGGCCTCGAACTCAGAAATCTGCCTGCCTCTGCCTCCCAAGTGCTGGAATTAAAGGAGTGTGCCACCACCACCCACACATGGTTCACTTTTAAATAATAAATTTAATGTGTTTGAAACAGTTGAGTGAGATCAACCAATATACCAATGTGAAATGTATAATAAATATAAATTTTTATTTACATTTGAAATGACTCAAGGCTACCCTGTTTAGCTCAAATTCTATTATCTGCATGCTATAAGATGTCAGTTTGGTATACTTTCTTTGGAATCTGAAAATTTTATTCACACAATGAATTTGGAAAGGTTGTCACTTAAAAATGTGCTAAACACTATGACTTGCATTTCCTAAAAGGAGAGAATAAAATATAACTGTGTAGTTGAAAATCCTCATGGAATTTCTATGTTCAACAAGGAAAAAAATACAGCTATTTAATTGAAAGAGAAATCTTGAAAAGTTTTGGTTCTGAAAGAAAACAACAAACTGATATGCTTGAATTCTACTGCTGATCAGTGTGGAAGCTTCCCAGAGCCAGTAAACCATGGTCAGTCTTTCCATTGTACAAACAAAATCCATACACTACACGGCAGGCTTCAGGTCAATTTTCAGAAGGTCAATCAAACCCAAGGCTACAACTGTCACTGAATTTAGCAGTTTCTCAAAAAGAAAGGCAAAGGATCTTTAAAGAAAGAGACATAAGAGATATAACATGAAAGTATGAAATAACAAGACCAGAAGAGCTGAGTTTGACACAAACTATTGTGTGTGCTTGTACACACACTTGCACTAGTTTGAACTCTCGTGTACTTAGCTTTCATAAAGACAGAAAGCATGGTTAACTAAATAACTGTAAAGTTACAGGCAGTGATGCAAAAAGAGATTTATTACAAGTTTTAGCAAAGTGTTCTTCAGAAAGCAAGACTGATGTCAATAGGAAGTTGTAACAAATCTGAGGTGCCTCAAGGGACTTCCTGTTGTAGGATGGTTAAAAAAGGTAGAATGTCTCCCTTCCCACTGGCTTTAATAATTTATATCAGCCTTTGGTGATATAAGTAGAAGTTCATTTTTCAGCTCTACCGAAGCAGTTATATTTCACAGTTAATGAATTAGAGCCCTGTACCTACAGAGCTGGCTGGGTTGGGTGCCTCTGCTCTCCTTATTGAATTAATTTGTGGACTTCAGCCTCTGGTGTGCACTTTCCAGCACCTTCCAGCACTTTCTAAGGCAATTCTGCTTCCTTTGAAATGTTCTCTTGAAATAAACTTTGATGATGAAAATAATAATTTCCATTAACTCGGAATCCCAAGTTGCTTTCATTGTCAGGAAACAACTTCCTGGAACTACTTTTCTCTCTCATTTGTTGAGTTTCATCCTTGTTGGAAAGCATAGGTTTTGAGTTTGTTCCCAAAGCTTTTAAGTAAGATGTCCTTTGGATGAGATTGATTTGGAAAACACTCCAACCCCATGGGGAGGGCTTCAGTGCAGTTACTTGGAAGTGTTTCTTATATGACCTTAAAACTCATTCTGCAAAGTTTCCACAGTAGGAAAATAAATATAAATTTTCTGAGTAGTTGTCTCCCCATTTTATGTAGATAAAATCCAACTCTTTATTCTACTCCTTGTTGCAATGAGTTTTCTGCATTCTCAACAAAATCGTTAATTGCTATATGTTTATAGTTTCAAAAGAAATTTAAATTTTACTTTGTCTGGATAGTTTCCAAAGGAAAATAAAATATCTCTCAAGTTTGAGCAGTGGCCAGATGAATGCAGTTACAATTTGAGAAAACACTTTGGGAAGTGTTTCTCTGCCCCACCCCCAAAGTCTTATATTGGAAAATTGGAATGCAGAGTCTAATTAAGGTTTAATGCTGGCTGACAAATGTAAGAGGGAAGGCAGCCAAGCTTCAATGGCTATCCCTAAAGAGAAATGGGAACTTCACAATCAATCAACATGAAGTATTTATTGTGTAATCTACCACATGTCCATCACTGTTCTATGTATTGAGGAAAATAGAGGAATGTGAAGCCAGGAACTGTGCCTCATTAGAAGGACACCACCAAATAATTTAGATAGTTTCTCTTTCTTCAGAGTCCACTGACCCCAGCATGCTCTGAGCCAAAGATATAATGAAGAGACAAGATAGTTAAACAATATAATTTGAACTGACCTTTGCAGGGTGATTAAAGTCTAGACAGAAAGGGCATAGACAGATACCATTCAAAGAATGGAACACAATAATTTTATCTTAAAGATCATTATTTCAGCCTAGAATTCATTTGTTTGTCAGACAGAAGCAAGAAGTTAGGTTGTGTTTGTGGCATTAAATCTATAAGATATGTAGAAATGTGACAAGATTCAGAAAGCTGTTAAATCTTTTGTAGCATGTGAATGGGCCAATAATATTGATGCAAAAGAATAACTTTTATTAAGAATTATTTCACACAAAATAAAAGATACAACTTTAAGATGATCTATGGCTCTGAATAAAGAAATAGAATTATGAGTATGGTATGGGTTCAATATAAACAAAAACTGATTGAAGTAGATGGTTTGCAAAAAATAAGATCAGTGTTGGCATACTGGATACAAAAAGGAATCAATTATTTCAAATAACTTTATGGAATATAGCCTGAAATAGTAGAAGAAATAATATGTTTTTGGTGTAATCAGAAGAGCTTGGAACAAAAACTCATTCAGGCAAGGTTATAAATAGTATAAGTAAGAAAAAGAAATGATACAGAGAAAAAAGATATTGTGTGGTATTTTTCTGGAGAGACCTAGCACTAACATCTAGTCACTCCAAACAGAGAAGCAATGACATGCCAAAATAATATTTATAAAGTTCAACTGATGAGTATGGTACTGAATGGAATATGGGTAAGGACTTATTTAAAGAATCAAGGACAAGTTTAAAGGTGGCTACATCACTTAGCATGGGTAATGACTGAAGGAAATTGAATTCTGGGGCTCACAATAGGACTGGTAAACAGCTTAACAGTTCAGAGTGTCTCCCAGGCTCCTCAGCTGGTCTGAGTCTCTTCAGCAGTATTATCCTCATTGAGTGCATAGAGTTGTTATCCTTATGGAGGAGCTTGTGCACCAGATTGGTTTCAGGGACTTCCAAAGTGTTCTGAATTGCTTACTTCTTAATATTAAATAACCTTTCTTTAAATTTTCTAAATCTTAATAGCTTAGAAGTAAGTTGACACACAACTAAGAGGAAGAAGAAGAAGAGAAGTGGATCTACTGGTAAGAAAAAGAGTCAGTAATACAATGAATTTTTTATGCATAACAGGTAATTTTTAGGCTCTTAGACATGAAAATGCATTTTAAAATGTTTGAAAGAATATTTGGAACTTTCTGGATGACATACAAGTGACACCGGTTCAGTGTGGGGAGGGGCTTCACTTCCATCTCCTTGGGTGAAGTCCTTGGGCTGAATTCTACTGTCTTTATCCATAATGCACATTTTGTTTGGGTGTCATATTGCTGAGATTTCATGAATACAACTGCCCAGTCACGTCTAAAAGACACTATCTCTCAATAGGTGACCTGGTCCTCTGGCTCTTAAAATCTCCAAGATCCCTACTCTATGATTTTTTTTTCTGAGCTTCCAGCATACAGGTTGCTTGGATGATGTATCAGCTGGGGTTGAGCATGCCACTGCTATTTATTATCTGCATTTTAAACATTATTGTATCTCCATAATAGTCTCTATCATCTACAAAATATAGAAGAAAAGAAACTTCTTTGATGAAGGATCAGAACTATTGTATTTTGAGTATTAGAATACAGTTTGAAATTATATTAGATTAGGGAAAATGGCAGTAGAAGTTTCAACTCTAGGATTTTTGTCTTCTTCAGCCACTGACTGTTGGCTAAATTTATAATACTAGACACAAATCCTTTTTTTACTGAGCAGACCTTACAATTAAACAAACACTGTTTTCCCCCAAGATAAATATTCTATTATTGTATCATTGTAGATCAAAGGATGGTTACATTTATTAAAGAGAGTATACAGAAGGTAATACAGAGACATAGGAAGGAAAAAGTGTTAAATAACACAGATGATGTTTGACAAAGCCACGGGAAGATGTTATTTTATAAGGCCACTTAAAAATATACATATAAATATGTGTGTGTAGAAATACATCCACATATATTTTAAATGGAGTTTACATGGGGCTAATATACCTTCTAAGAGCCATAGACTCTCTAATAAAAGAAACCTGATGCCATTCATGGAAAACCTCCCTTCATGTTGCTGGTCATGTGAATTCTAGAGACACCTAAGCTATTGATATTGCCCACAGTTGCCTCCAGAAGTGGTAGGTGAAATCCTACATCTGAAGATATAATGGAGAATTTACCTGGAAGCCTCCTTCTTGAGGGCTGGCTCTCATAAAATCAAAACGTGCTATGCCATGGGAAAGAAGCAATTGATATTTTTACCAGCTGTAAAGCCAACGAACCACAAATTGTCTGGCCAGACAAAAAGCTGCTTATTAGCTGTGACCTGACAAAGTGACTTCCTAAAGAGGAAACTGCTTTGTGAGAGAAGGTTATAAAACCATATTCATAGTATTTGAAAGGCAGGACTTAATCAAAACACCTTTCCTTTGCTGTCTTCCCCCTCAATGCACTTAACATCAGTTTAAGAAAATAGAAAGTCAAATAATTACTAATTGAAAGTATTCTACATAAAACCAGGCTGCAATTCCTCAAACTTCCAAGATCAGTAGCAAGGAAAGCCTGCATATCAGTCAGTAGGAATGAGCCAGAGGAGTCAACGAACACTACATGCAATGTGAAATCCTGGACGCCATGCTGCAACTCACAGTGGAACAGCAGGTAAAGCCTGAGCACAGACGTATAACTGAGGAAATTGGTTAATAATGATGTTGTAGTATCAGTTCAGACAAATGTAACCTTTTCTCTAAATAAATAAATGCTTCTGTCTGGGTGTTTTATCAGAATAAATAAGGAAATACAGAAACAAACAACTAACAAACCGGAAAAGTAACAAATAGATGACGGAATTGGATTCATTTCCAGTTTGCTCATATATCTTAATCAACTTCTCATGTGTTCCCTGAAGTAGATCCAGAAATATTCATATTTTAAGATTAGTAAATTTGATGTTTGGATAATGTACTCTAAAAAAATCAAAGGAACTTTTTTTAAAAGTTAGATACTCAAAAGTTCTTTTTCCTAAAATTAAGTCTGTGATATAATTTGTTCATCTGGATTATTATATTTTATTGAAAGATTTGTACCATAATATATATGATGAAATTATTTGCCAATAAGGTTGAAGATTTTGAATGAGAAAAGACAGTTTTCATCTAGAAATTGAAGATGTGACTAAAGTCTTACCATTTTCTATCTTCCTGTTGGATTAAAAACTGAATATATGCTTGTAACTGCTGTAACTTTTAACTAATAAAAATAAATTCATCCAAGAACAATCTGCAGAAATTCAGCCACATATTTTTTAAGCTGCCTACCCAGAACTGGATCTTCCTAGTCTTTATCTCCAGCATAAACTTCTTAAAATTCGTCTGTGACTACAACATTTTCACTTGAAAGCACATCTGAATTTTATATCCTGAGCCTCCAGGTCTGGTTAAAAAAATGGAAATAACCACAGAAAGATTTGAATTAACATATTTTTAACTTGAAGTTTTCAACCAGGGTTTGTGGCTACAAATTAGGTGTCAATGGCGCTAAGCCCAAACCAACATAAGTTGGTTTCACAGAGTTTGAAGTGATGACTAAGCCACACACAGGTTTCTGTCCAAACCCTGTGGAGCTCTGACTGCCTACTGAGCAAGAAGGATGGAGAAGAGGAACCATTGCTAGGATCAAAACCTGTGTCTCTGCTATCCACCAACTATTCATTTCCAAATCTCTTTAGTGAATTTGTCAGGCTATCCACAACTTCAACCAATAAAATTTATAAAAGATTTTAACAATCAATATTTTTTTTACCTTTCACTTTAATTTGCATGTAAAGAAACTAGTAAATTCAGATATTCTGTCAAAAACCACAGAGATAACCTCAGTTCTATAACCCAACCTCATCTAGTAACAGTGTGTTTGTTCTGTCCTGTCTCTATAATTTGTCTTTGGAAGGTGGCTGTGTCATGACAGGCTTGGAACCACCACATAATCTGTATTAGCTTATTAAATAACTTGTAAAGGACTTAGCAAAAGCATTTCATTAAAATAAACTCAGGGGGAGAGAATTTCCTGCCCAGGGGAGAATATATCAACTAGTTGTCCACTGACAAATGGTCAGCCTTAGAAACATGCATACAAGTAATATTTAAAAATAGATTTATGTATACAATAACAATTGATTTTTAAAGAGGCCATGGATTAAAGGAATTCAGGAGGAGTATATGGGACGATATAGAAGTAAGAAAAATGGTCATAGGCAGGCAGATTTCTGAATTCAAGGCCAGCCTGGTCTACAGAGTGAGTTCTAGGACAGCCAGGGCTATACAGAGAAACCCTGTTTCAAAAACCCATAAAAAAAGTAACAACAACAACAACAAAATGTAAGCAAGAAAGAGTAGCTTTGTTTAACCTGGATTTTCTGTGATTGTTTGATACCGCAAAATGCCTTTTTAAAAGTATCACCTATGACCATTTTAACAAAACCCTTACAACCAACTCTGCCCTGTGTTTTTGTTCCTCTGAGGGGACACAGCTAAGGAGAGACACTGTTATCATAGCCATCACTCTCTTTGGTGACCTCTTTTTCATTTTTGTTTTTCTTTCAATGGCTTTAACATTTCAGATTGACTAGCTGGCAGTTTGAAGTTTCAATTATGGAAGAAGGTATGGAAAGAAGAGATGGAAGAAGGATTACACAATACCTCTGGAAAAATAATCACTGAAAAAAAAATCCATAGCACATGAAATGTTTTTTTCCACACCTTTTTTTAACTTCCACATGTAAAGGTCATTTCTAGTTAATAATGTCAGCAGCTGTTCTTGAGAAATACTTCAGAAATGTTACATTTTATACAGCTCAGAAATCTAATGCAATACAGCATGGAACCCATGACTCCATTGATTAGTAGCAACAGACATTACAAAAGGTTATTAGAATAAACAGTGCAGGACAGACTAGAATATAAAAATATTATATAAAGTTTTGACACTATGTATTACAACTTGGTATTAATTATTTTCTGTATGTTGAGTTAAAATTGCTTATCAGATGTTTATTTATAACATAGCGCATGTACATAGTTTGAATATTTTAGAAACCTCATGCTGCCAAAATTCCAAAGGCTGTGATATGGTTCAGTGATGATCACTAGCCTAACTAACACTTGTACAATTGCCAGCTCCACCTTCCATAGCACAAACAAACAAAAGAAAGCCAACAGGTGAGCACGAGCATCTGCCACTTCCTTAGGAAAGTTACTCTGCCTTCTATCCTAAAAGAATTTGAGTCGTTTTTGCCTAGATGGCTTACTTATTCTTGAGATCACTACTGCAAAGACAAAAGGAGGATGGATAACAAGTAGGTCTTGCTCAGCAGTATACAGGGGGCAGGAATAGGCCAGAAGACTGAGACTATAACAGGGGAATCCAGAGCTTGAAAGGTATCAATTAGGGTGGGAACAACTAGAAACAGGTCTTTTTTTCATTAGAAATTTTCTTTATTTACATTTCAAATGGTATCTCTTTTCCCAGTTTCATCTCTGTCTTAGTCAGGGTTTCTATTCCTGCACAAACATCATGACCAAGAAGTAAGTTGGGGAAGAAAGGGTTTATTTAGCTTACTTCCACATTGCTGTTTATCACCAAAGGAAGTCAGGACTGGAGCTCAAACAGGTCAGGAAGCAGAAGCTGATGCAGAGGCCATGGAGGGATGTTCCTTACTGGCTTGCTTCCCTTGGTTTGCTCAGCCTGCTCTCTTATGGAACCCAAGACTTCCAGCCCAGGGATGTCACCACCTACAATGAGCCTTCCCACCTTGATCACTAATTGAGGAAATGCCCCACAGCTGGATTTCATGGAGGCACTTCCCCAACTTAAACTCCATTCTCTGTGATAACTGCAGCCTGTGTCAAGTTGACACACAAAACCAGCCAGTACAATTGACCTCTTGTCAACTTGACACACAAACATATCACTATTAAGCATAAACCCTTACTTTCTTATTCATCCCCAAGATCTAAAGTTCCACAGTCTTTACATATTAAAAGTTCAATCCATTTAAACGTCCAATATCTTTTAAAATTCAAAGTCTCTTAACTGTGGGTTCCCCTAAAATACTTTCTTCCTTCAAGAGGGAAAAATATCAGGGCACAGTCCAATCAAAGGCAAAACCAATGTCTGGGATCCACTCACGATTTTCTGGATTCCTCCAAGGGCTTGGGTCACTTCTCCAGCTCTGCCCTTTGTAGTACACACCTTGTCTTCTAGGCTCCAAATGCCTGTATTCCACTGCTACTGCAGTCCTTGGTGGTCATTGCATGGTACTAACATTTCCAAAACTCTGCTGTATTCCCCTATAACTAGGCGTCACCAATAGCTTCTCATAGACTGTCTTCATGGTACTAAGCCTCAATTCCTTTGCATGACCCCTTCATTCCTGGGCCATCAATTGCAAACTGAGGCTGCCTCTTTACCAGTGACCTCCCATGGCCTCACACGGTGCTGAGCCTCAGCTGCTCTTCAGGACCCCTTCATGCCTTCAAAACCAGTACAACCTGGGTGACTCTTACACATTACCAAGTCCTGCTGCAGCACAAGGTACAACCATGGCTATCTCTGGAACACAGCCTCTTTGTGCTCTCAGAAAGTTCTTCCCAGAAGATATCACCTCAGTGATGCTGGTCTTAATCACTGCTAATTTCTTAGCTCCAGGTAACTAGCATCAATAGTCCCAGTAATGCAAAGTTTTCGCTTTAGTAGTTCTGGTATCTTGTTAATCACAGCTGGTACTTCAGCCCCAGCTAACCAAAACCACAGAATCTTCACAATGAAAACAACATGGCCCTAAAAAGAGTCTTTAATCTTCCCTCTGAAATTTCACCAGCCCATCCTCCATCTTCTGCATTGTTCTCAACATGATCTTCCAAGCTTCCTACGGAACATCCCACAAAGTTCTTAACAACCAATGGCTGTTCTAGCTCAAAGTTCTAAAGTCCTTCCACAGTCCTCCCCAAAAGATGATCAGGTTGTCACAGGAATACCCCACTATTATGGTACCAATTTGTCTTAGTCAGGGTTTCTATTCCTGCACAAACACCATGACCAAGAAGTTAGTTGGGGAGGAAAGGGTTTATTTAGCTTACTTCCACATTGCTGTTTATCACCAAAGGAAGTCAGGACTGGAACTCAAACAGGTCAGGAAGCAGGAGCTGATGCAGAGGCCATGGAGGGATGTTCCCTACTGGCTTGCTTCCCCTGGCTTGCTCAGCCTGCTTTCTTATAGAACCCAAGACTTCCAGCCCAGGATTGTCACCACCCACAATGAGCCTTCCCATCTTGATCACTAATTGAGAAAATGCCTCAGAGCTGGATCTCATGGAGGCACTTCCCCAACTGAAACTCCCTTCTCTGTGATAACTGCAGCCTGTGTCAATTTGACACACAAAACCAGCCAGTACACTCTCCAAAAACAAACAAACAAAAAACCCCAAGAAAACAAAAAATAAAAACAAACAAACAAACAAAGAAACATAGACTCTGTTCCCTCCCCCCTCCCCCTGCTCTCCAACCCACCCTCTCCTGCTCCCTGGCCCTGGAATTCCCCTACAATGGGGCATAGAATCTTCACCTCTCTTCCCATTGATGACCAACTAGGCCATCCTCTGCTACATATGCAGCTAGAGCCATGAGTCCCACCATGTGTACACTTAGGTTGGTGTTTTAGTCCCTAGGAGCTCTGAGGATACTAGTTAGTTCATATTGTTGCTCGTCCTAAGGGGCTGCAAACCCTTCAGCTCCTTGGGTCCTTTCTCTAGCTCCTTCATTGGGGACTTTGTGCTCAATCCAATGGATGAGTGTGAGCCTCTACTTGTGTATTATTAGTTGGACACTGTCAGAGCCTCTCAGGAGACAGCTATTTCAGGCTCCTGTCAGGCAGCACTTGCTGGCATCCACAAAAGTGTCTGGGTTTGGTGACAACTATGGGAAGGATTCCCAGATGGAGCAGTCTCTGGATTGTCCTTCCTTCAGTCTCTGCTCCATAGTTTGTCTCTGCAACTCCTTCCATAGGTATTTTGTTCCCCTTTCTAAGAAGAAATGAATAGAAACAGGGTCTTAATGAGGACAAAAGTTGGATCAAGTCATAGAATTCACAAAGTGTCAGAGACCTACTTTCATTGCTTAGACAAGTTCAAGCACAGAGTTAAGGGGATGGCAGATCCAAGTTCAAGGAGAAACAGGAGAGTAACAAGAAATATGAGAAAAGAGAATGTGAATAGTGCAACACACCAACATAATTCAAACATGATTTTAAGAAAACCCAGTGTTCAAGAACAACATTTAGAACTGAAGGAAATCAAGCAAAAACAATGAATGGGAGTGAATCAATCAAGCACAAGCAGGGAGGGGTGGAGCAACTAGGAAGATTGGGTTCAACCATGTGGGAACGCAGCACCTAAATTAGTAAGACAACCATTCATTCCTTTACTCCATTCCTTTATTAATAAGCGGACTACCTTACAAATTCAAAACAGTTTAGTGTCTATAGTTTAAAACAATAACTCCTAAGATAAACCCATCTCAATCTAAAATAAGAATTATAAAATCAACAAAGATTTGACCAAAAAAATTCTAGCACTATCAAATTAATACTTTAAATCTTTTGAAAAGACATGTTCCCCACAACAGACATTAATATATATCAAAAGGATGTTAATAATAAATTCTTATAAACACAATGTATAATATTTGGACTAATTAATGGTCAAACTAATTGACCCTATGCACTTTCACAGAGCTTTGTTAAAAAATGAACTGCATGAAGGTCACTTGAATAATTTTAAAATGTGGGGAATCCTGAACACTTATTATTTTTTAATTATATAAACTTTATTCTTAAAATCTTGTAAATAAAAAACCTCACACACCTAAATTATAAGATCCAAAGTCTGTATAACGCAGTGAATAGCTATATAGCTAAAATGGGCATTGCACAAATAGAAGTTTTGAAGTTTCACATTAAATTTTACATTTTGAGTTGAAAATGTGTTTTATGCAGTTATCCATCACCAAAACAAACAAAAAAATCTTTATTACAATTGTAACTATTATATAGTATACATATTGTACATATTATTTTAATTCATATTACATTATCTTTTAATTAAAAATAAGTATAAATTTTCAATGTTTGGAGATGTTAAACTACTCACTCATGACTATTTGATAAGTAAGAAAATAAAGTAGACATTTGACTTCAGCTTTTTGACCGTATTTGCTCAAATGCTTCTCCAGTGTCAACATTAGCCATTTTAAGGTAGAACAGTTAGTTCTTTGTTAGAAATATTTTGGGCTGGAGAGATGGCTCAGCAGATAAGAGCACTGACTGCTCTTCCAAAGGTCCTAACTTCAATTCCCAGTAACCACACACTACCACTCACAACCATCTATAACGGGATCCGATGCCTCCTTCTGGTCTGTCTGGAAACAGCTTGATGTACTCATATAAATAATATAAGTAAACATCAAAAAAAAAAAGAAATATTTCATGTGACTCTGGTAAGGAGGAGTCTATTCTGCCTGATTTAAAGAGGTTAAGTACAAAATACTGAGAATAATTTTAGAAAGTCTTTTAAGTTTAAAATTAATGAAACCAAAAGAACTTAAAGAAAATATAATTTGAAATATAGTATTGGGGAAATACGAAAATTTGGGGGCTTTTGGAAGGTTTGAAGGGCCTTTTTATTAAAAGAGGCAACAGGGTATATTCTAATTGAGGGACAGATACAGGTGATATGGAATTCAAGAAAGAATCTACAATAAGCACGGTGTGGAAAGAAATACTGAAGAAGACAACTTGATATAGAACAATGTTAACAGGAGATATGAGCCTAGAGTTGAGGATGAAAGCTAAGATATGGTCACTGGAAACTCAATCAAAAAGCCTAAATACCAACTTATAAACAGGGTAGAAAAAACCTGAAAGTCTCAGGCAAGAATACTTTCATACTTTGGCTCATCCATTTTCAGACTTTCTCTAGCCTCCAAATTCAAACAAGTATACCATCATTTTTGCAATAAACTTCCTTCTCAATGATGAGAATATCTCTGCTTTTTACTGTTAGAGAACATTTAGTAGAACATAGCCTTCAGTTTTTATGAATCTACTGGCAAAATATCTAGCCAACAATAAAGGAATCATCTAAATTCAAGATTAAATTTGATATTCTAGTGCAGCTTTCAACAGATTTGGGGATTCAAATAAAACCTCAATTTTTTTTAATATTATTTCTGTATTTGACAAGATTCTAACTAGAAGAGAAAGATTTTTCATTCAGTCACTTAATGAGCAGATACATAATAGGTACCTGCTATCACCTGATTCTTATATTAACTTTGGGAATGGAATTATGAATAACAGCAAATAGACACACATGAGAAGTAAGCAAATAATCTAAAAAACAAATATTACTTTTGAAAATGTGACCAAGTTCCTATTGATCCTTTGTAAAAGGAGAAATTTAATTCCTCACTTGACTTATCAAAAGGGAAAAAAGATAAACACTATTCAAAAGTATGAAGGTGAAAGACATTATAAGTTCATAAGAAAACTTATGTCCTTAACAAAGTAGATAAAATGGAAAAATACTTTACCAAAGTCAGTCTTGCCCATAATAAAATTCACATGAATAACATTGAACCTATATTCAACCTGTATTCCAATGTTGATTGTTTAGTAATTATCTACAGACAACATTAGTGATTTTGCTGTTCAATTTCATAACATTTTAAAGAAAAAAATAACATTAATTTTATTTGAACTCTATCAGAAAACAGAAAGGCAGAAGAATCTCAAACATATGTTTAAGTCAGAATGACATTATTGACAAAAGTAACCAAATCCTCATAAAGATAATAAAAAAATAGAGATAAATGTATTTATTGAATAAATAAACACAGATCATTGTCAAATCATCAAAACTTAAAATTAACAATTAATTGATAAGAAAAACAAGTGATATTTATTTCAGGTTTATTGAAATTTTCAAGAATCATTGCAACTATATTACTATATTAACAAATATAAAGAAAAATTTTACTCAATAGTAGCCAAAGAAACCACTAAAATATCTCAAGAACATGACTATGATTAATTATATAAATTTAGAAAATCATTTTGATAAAAATAAATCTGTGGAAATTTGTATCTTAGATGGACTAGTGTGAAATCCTGATACATCACCCATGTCACTAATAAGGAAGGAATGCTTTCCCTTTAATTGTCATTGTATTGGAGGGCTGTGTAATAGAAATAAAAAGCTATTAAGAATCATAAAGCTTTTAAATGCAAACATGTCTCTGTGTACATAAAGTATATTTGCTTAAATAACATACTAAGGAACTTTCAAAATTGTACCAAAATTCTGTTAAATTCTCTTTCCAGAAAGAGTTTTTACAAAATTTTACATGCCTTATGCTCTTTAGAAAGTCTTTAGATCCACCATTCAAAAGCAGAGTCATTTCCAAATGTTCCTTAAAGCAGGGATGCTGTATCTCACCCTGAGAAGAGAATTACATGAAACTACAACCCCATTGAATGGTGTATAACCAAGGGAAGATCATCTACTGATCCTATACCTATCTTTTCTCTCTATCTGGACTTGTACTGCATACTGCATTGGCATGTGTATGAACTGATGTGATACACATCCTGTGATTAGGCCTAAGGATTATTTCTGTGAGATTTCTGATGTCTCCCCCATTAACACTGAATAGAGTCCAGAGACTTTGTATCTAGACATCTCTGCTCAAGTTGCAGATTGATGGCAAAGTGCTTTTATTATATTGTTACTAAATGAGGAGTTTGCTTCTTTTTGTTTACTGATACTAAAGTAAGAAAGACAAAAATATGAAAAAAGTATATATGGCAAATAATTAGAAAGTTTAATAATACTCGATTTACAAAACTATCCAAAATTATATAAAGAAAAATATCCATTGAAATAAAATTCACAAAAGCAATGTAGAATCTATCCATTAATCCTTAGTCAGTCCAGGACTATATAGCAAAATATAAGATTTATTATTTTATAATCTGAAAACTAGAAGTCAGAGGTCATGGTATTTGACAATAAAGTTATTGTGAGTTCTCCCTTCCTGACTTCCAGAAAGCCAGTTCCTCAGTGTCTTCTTGTGGGATTCCTTAGTTTAGGCACTGATGAGAACATTGTCAGACTTTCCTGTGTTTCTACTTATAGGATCATCAATCCTATCAGACAGGAAGCTACCTACAATGCCCAATTATCTCCCTCAGGTCTCAACTCACATTAGGAGTTGGAGCTTCAACATAAGAATTTCAGTGAGACACAATCAGTCTTTAAGACATCAAAAATACAAAAAATCAAACCAAAAATATCAAATAAAACACTGATATTTATGGAATAAGACACTATTCTGTCAATGCTTTCCATACTTATTTAGGAAATTAGTGAAATCTGAATCAAAATACTCTGAGGCTATTTTTTATGGGTGAATACTTGGCTTATACAATGAAATTTACATGAAAATGTAAGAATGAAACAGAAAAATGTATCTGGAGAAAGATGAATCAGACTTGAAGAAAATAATTATATCTTCTCAAATATGTCATTAAAAAATGAATCACAAAGAAATCCAGAAAACTGGAAGAAAAATTCAGAAATCATAACCATGTCAAAACCACATATGATTTCAGAGCTAATCACTTAGTAGTTAATATCCCTAAAGACCTTTTCTCTGGATCAAACTATTTCTCCCACTCCCAGAATTCCTTAGTTCAGGTCTTGTTTGGGCAGCCATGATAATGAGCCTTCCTGCATGTATCCTTTCTGACAATCCTAGGAGATCTCATCTTATGGCAAACTTCCCAGTCCTATGGATCTTATATATATATGCTATTCATAGATGTAGAAATTCATGGGCTGGAGAGATATTTTGGTGGTTAAATACACTTGGTGTTCTTGCAGAAGACATGGGTACAATTCCTAGTCCCATATTAGGTGGTTCATAACTGCCTATGAGCCTCTGTCTCTCCCTCTCCTTTTCCCTCTCCCTCTCTCTCTCTTTCTCTTTCTCTCTCTCACACACACATGCATATTTTCACACTAAACAAACAAATAAATAAAATCTAAAATAAAAGACCAGATTTGTTTAAAGTGGAAACTTAAGGCTTTTTTGAAAAGTCAGTTATATTGGTTTTTGCTTGGGCAAACACGTGAAGGAACATCTTGTTAAAGTGGACACAGGTGTGAAAAGCTAAGGTCGACTTGTGAAGGAACGTTTTCACTGAAGCAGACACAGAAGAGAGAGTGTTCTGCTAAAGCAAGCATGTAAAACTTACTTTATTTTTTTTTCTAAACCTATTTTTAATGATGGTTCTTAAATGATTTAACACTCTACAGATACACCAGTTAATCAGAATAGCAAACAGGAATCAGCAGGTGGCACTACCTAGCAGAGACAGCCAGGCCTCGATGCTAACATATGGTTGATATATGTCCTGATTTCCATTGGGGAAAACTGTTTTTTTCTTTTCCTGACTGGCATCAATTGCAAGTAGATTCTTGTTTAGGAGTCTATTTCACCTTCTTAGAGTTCAGAATTTTTAGTATTTGAACCTGTACAGGTTTCTGTGTACTACCAAGTTCTCTGCCATCTCATATGTGTATCAATCCCATTGTGTATATTTTATTTAATTTAGTTTATATTAGCATTGCTGGGACATAGTGTTATGTAGCCCAAAATGACCTTGAATTCCTGATCCTCTTGCCTCCATATCCCAAATAAATTGCCAATTTTTACATAATGCAATGCTTGCTTTCATCTCACTCCCTGTCCATTTTCTGTATATATTTTTTTTTATTTTCACTGATATTATATCAAGCTACAGTACAAAGGTCAGAGTGATGCTAATGTGATATTTAAAAAATGATAATCCCCAAAGAAGAGGACAAAGCCATGAGTAACAATGGCGTGCTTCTTAGTATCAGTAACTTCACAAAACTCAGCATGGAGGGCAGAAAAAAACTGTATTACCTTGGAACATATGGTTGAGACAACCCACTGAAGGATGGCTACCTTGGGTAACTCCTATGAACAAATGTCTTGCAAGAAGGGATAGCAGTGGTTACAAAAATCAAATAAGTCCTTCACAGCAATAATCACATGGAAAGATTGATGTTGGGAGCAGACATATGGCTCCCAGGGAGGAGTAATGAGATAAAGACCCATGCTGCTGGAGCAGGTGATGCACTAATTAGATTTTACCAGTGTGGTGTGTGGCATGTTTAGATGAGAATCCTCTTGAAAGATACAAACAAAACAAAAATAAGGAGCAAGGGCAATGAATTAGGGCTACAATCATAATGCAATCTGGATGATGGGACTGGAATGAGGTTTCTATAAGACTTCCCTTAAAAAATCAAAACAATTTGTCATACTGAAATCCTGCTGGATGAAGTAAGCAGAAGCACTCAGAGCTGGAAGTGCTGCAGTAGATCACCACCTCATCACATGGTCTCCTCATATTCTCTCATCAAAGTAGACACTGTTATCTGCAGGACCCTCAGCTCTAGGTATTCACATAGCATAACCAGCTTATTCTCCCAAACAATGATATGATGTCATTGCACCCCAGAAAATTGGATTCACAGAAACCAAAAAGACACACATAAGAAACAGAACCAACAGTAAAAATTAAGGTGTCTAATTACAAAGATGATGACCCTGACTCATGCTCTCTTGATCGTATACACACTGAAAACAGCATAGGTACCTGAGAGCAATCAATGCAGAGAAATACAAAACAATATGAAGAAGTACTTAGATGGTGCATTTACTTTCCCCCTATTCTGCAACTGGAGCTTTTGGTTAGGCCATGACCTTCAAATGCAGCAGTTAGCTAGGCTAGTTACTTGCGGTGAAGTCTTGCAAAGTACTTGGAACTTAAATGTCCTTAGGGGACTTTTCTTCTGGACTTTTTGAGATGGCCTCAGGACTGAAATGTTATGTGGCTACTTTAAATTTAATAGTTTTAAGCTGGGCTACTGATACTGCTATGGCAACACCGAAATAAAATGGAAATGTCTGTGGTCTGAGAAAGGCAGTGATTAAACTTTCAAATTATTCTTGACTAGCTCTCCAAATTTTAAATGTCAGGGCATTTAGAAAGCAGACTGACAAGCATAGTTTCTAGAGAATTTCTTGAGAATAATTTGGGGAAGCTGAAATACATACATAATGGTAAAAATTCACTCATAGCCTTTGTCTGTTGTGATACAAATAAAACACTCGGTATACTCAGAAATACAAGGGCTCTTCCATGTGTTCTTGGTGAATAAAAGATTTAAATTTTTACTCTATCTAGGACTAAGCATTCATCGTAAGAAATACAAAGTCCTGAGTTTCCTTAACAATAAGTACAATATAAAAAAGTTTTCTACTGGTTGAAGAATTGTTTCAACTGACTCTAAGGATTTGTGAAAGACAAGAGTTTATTGGTTACTATGCATCTATGGGAACCATGAATATAAGTGTTGTGACAAAATTTGTCAATTTTGAATTTGGTACATGTTTGTCTGAGACAAAAACTGTTGGCAGAACAAAGACACATTACACTTTTAAACCTTGTCAACTCCTAACAGGGACAGCTATTAGCAACAACTTTCCAGTCACTAGTAATAAATAAACACCAAGAGCACTTTTACTTTTCCATGAAGTATTTAATTTAAAAAATAAGGGGATATTTTATGGAAAGGAGCCGAGTCCGGGTGAGAGAATTGGGAAAAGTCTCTTAAGGTCAAAGGATGTGCAGAGTCCAATTTTTGAGCCATCTGTCTGAACATCCAGAGGAAGCCTGGGGGTAAAGAGAAACAAGGAATTATCTGCTTCTGAGTAGTCTCAGCTATGGCTGAAGGGAAGATTGCCGGCCTTTGCCAGCAAAGGAAAATTTGAAGACAAACAATGTTTATTGCAAGGTGAAATTGCAAATTTCTATCTCAGAGGTGTACTGGGTATCTACTCAGAAAAGCAGTAGTAAAACTAACTTACTGATTAATTGAAAATATTTTAATAAAACAGCTGAATTTTATAGACATTGATAAATATGACATCATCCTCAGAAGAACAACTCAGCAAGTTAGTTTCTGGTCTTCACATTTGTGAAATTTTATTTCATATTTTCAGAGGTTGTGAGCCTAGCCTTTAACGGCTGAGCCATCTCTCCAGCCCTAGTTAGAGTTTTAATATGTGAATGTGTAGATCTTTAGCATCCTAAGAATAAGAAAAGCCCATTATTTCTGTCCATTCTACCTTTGAAATGAATTTGTTATCTGTGAAAATCTGTGCTTCTAAAACTTTCAAATCACATTTCCTTTTGATTCAGTTAAAAGAAACCCCTTCACATCTCCACCCCTCCATCCCTCCACCCCTCCCCACTTCCACCCCCCACAACTCTACCCCTTCACCCCTCCCCACCTCTACACCTTCACCCCTCCACCCTTCCACCCTTCAACCCCTCCACCCCTCCACACCTCCACACCTCCACCCCTCCACACCTCCCCACTTCTACACATCCATACCTCCATACCTCCACACCTCCATACCTCCACCCCTCCCCATTTCTACACCTCCACCCCTCCACCCCTCTGCACCTCCAGCCTTTGAGTGTAGCTTTCTCTTCCTTTGGATTCTAATGCTAAGTGATGTTTATCTGGTTTATCATATTCATCCCCTGAACTTTCCTGAAAAACATGCCATGAAGCAAACAGTTCCAGATGCAGGGCAAACAAGTTTCCACATCAAAAGTTTCAAAGTAACTTCTTCCAGTTCTATTCCCATTCTCTCTGACCTTAGATGTTAGGCCACATCAGAAAAGATATCTTAAATGGGAAAGACAAATAGAACAGAGCTGGCAGTAAATCCCTTCTAAAAGCTCATAGCATGCAGGCAGTTAGTAAAGGAAGTGCTTTTCCTTTCTGTTTCTGTAAGGCCACTGCTTCAGATCGGGACAAGGTCAAACTGTTTTTTCTTGAGCTAAGAAAGCAGCTGCTCAAGCCGACTGGCTTTGAGAAGTGTTTCTATTCCAGGTAATCATTTACAGAGTTACCTATGTTCAAGGCTCAAGGAAAGTGCTGAGATGAGAGATGGTTATGAAGAGTCTGGTCCTGCTCCCAGGGCATGGAATGGATGCCCGAAAGCTCCAAGAATGAATGGGTGGAAATGCCCAGTGTCTTGAGAGAGGAAACTGTGGACTCCAAATGTGAGACTATCCAAACAAAACCAGAGTGCATAGATTTCTGTGTAGATAAATCCCTCTTTTTCTGTGTGATTGTTAACTCGACATTCCTCTCTAAATTACTCTTCTCATTTCAGAAATGGGTTTTCATTGGACCTGACACCTGAATATCCATGTAGAGACATGAGAATGTAAATTTACATGCTGCATAGGCACAGACTAGATATGATGAGCTACTTGCTTTAGTCCGCGCTTAAACGCAAGAGGAAAGAAAAGGCAGAAGAGATATTCATGCAATAAAAGCCACTCTTAAAGAACTGAGGGACAACTGGCCTGCCACAATTATCTCACATCTGAGCTCTAGAGTTATCTGTAAAATATGGAGGAATGAATTCTACCTATGAGTTGCTTTTAGTTACTTCTCAGGGCAAGCCTCTCATAAACCTCCATCGGAGTGGCTTAAAAGACTGTGTGCACCAAAGTCTTGTGCTTCTAATAAGATCACATTCAAGAAATGTGCCAAGAGCTTGGAGGAGATGCTTTACAGGCACAGATTTAATGAGAAGAGGAACAATACATTTTCCTGTGAGGGACACCTCAACAATATCTACTATGTACTTCTCATCACCTTTGTGGCTAAACTTCCTCATTCAACTAGGAACTTCAGATGTGAAGCCTCAATTCCCAGGAATGTGTCAGTCTGAGGCCAGTGTTAGTCACTCTTTTTCCTGCCTTCCCCTTTCCCTGTCTAGACTTCAGAAGTGTCTGTGGACCCATGAGCATTTTTGCAATGCACTTCGGATATTTTGAAAGAAAGACATTATTTTAAAGGACATTTATAAGCTTGGAAATTTATGTCACCAGTTTACTCATTTTTTTCCTGATATAATCCTATGTTCAAATGCTTTTCTGCTGGTATTATGGCAATTAGGTAAAGGATTTACAAAGAAAACTTTCCTTCTGTTTGTCAAATGCCATAATAGTTCATGGTCTGATGAAAACATAGTATATAAGGCTCAAATTGGAATGTCTAAGTTGAATATAAAGCCAAATGGGTATGACATTTAAATTAATTTTTAAAATCTTAACTAATAATGACTGTGAAGATTTCATCATTGTTAGAACAAAGACTCCAGGATAGTGTAGAGAAACAACCTGGCAGCAACACCAGAAAAGAGGTCTCAAAATGAACATGTAAGCAGTCATCATCATCATGTTATTATTATTATTATTATTATTATTATTATTATTATTATTATTATACTTCTCATAATTGTTTTCAGTCGTCACAAATATCATGACTTTTATCTAAACTGAGAAAAAAACACACCATACTCGTTGAATACAAGAAAGAGAAAAAGAAAGAAAGAGAGAGAGAGAAAGGAAGGAAAGGAGGGAGGGAGGAAGGAACAAAGAAAGAAAGAAAGACAGAAAGAAAGAAAGAAAGAAAGAAAGAGAAAGAAAGAAAGGAACTATCCTACTCATGCTATCATCTCAACTCTCAAAATGTGTTGTCCCCAGAGCTCCCTTAGAGTTGGGACTTTTCCAGTAAAATATGATGTCTGACACGGAAGTAAACCTGATTTTTAAAATAGTTCAGCTATATTATGTCTAGCAAAAATCACCATCTGTCATATTCCATCAAGAAAAGTAAGTTTTTCTAGCTGACAGTGACATCTCGATGGGTTAGAAAGGAGTATTTATTCTCACTGCACAGATAACATGCTACACAGCTATACACCCCTTGACCAAAGCTCTGTGATTATCATTATTTCCAAGGTTTATAAACAAACACATTCAGTACAATATGGTTTAGGTATATAAATACCTCCATTCCCAAAATCCAAAATGTTTCAAAGTTCTAAATCTTTTGAGCACTGGACATGATACTTATAAGTAGAAAATATTGTGATTTGATTTTCATATAAATTGTCCTAGCAATAATGCAAATACATTGAAAATATTGTGTATAACTAGCCTCATGTTGCACAGATAAGGGATATGTGGAAGAATAATGAATTCCACATTTGACTTAAACTCCATCAATAAGATGTCTCCCTGTCCATATGCCAAGATCTAAATGAACTATGAAACTCTTCTGGTCCCAAGCATTTGAAACAGGGTCACTGAGCCTATATCTATACTCTTAGCAGGTAAGTATTGAATCCTGTGCTCTGTAAAAGATAGACTTCTGTTTCAGTTCTGAAGAGATAACTACTTCTTGGGTTTAGTAGGAGATAATATGTGTCTGCATATATACTGTATTTAGGTCAGTGATTACCCTACCTTCCCATGAGATGAGCCAAGTCTGTGTTCTACACCTCCATTTCATTGGTTCATTTTTCACATATCCAAAATATCCACAGACTTTAGGGTAACTCAGATATACTGTATGAGAAAAAATAGAAAATATCTTTTCTTGTGAAACTTAACATACCAGAGCTAACAAAAGATAATATGCATATGAGTAAAATGAATAAGTCAGAAAAACTGATACTTGCAGTTTATAAATTAAAACAGCAAAGAGTACAGGATCCGCCACTAGGTTTCTATAGTGGGGTGAGAAAATTTGAGAGGGGGTATTTCACTATTAAGAAATGTTCCCATAGCTTTTCTATGAGTTGATTATGATATACCTTCTTGGAGTGTTTATGTATATAAGTTTGAGTTTTGTGTAATTTTTGAGAAAGAACTTTAACCAAATTTGCAAGGCTAATTGGAAAGTAGATCAATACTCCCCTCAAATCCTAAGAGCATAGTTCATTGCTCAGACTTTGAAGAAGCAACACAGCCAAACTAGCATTGCTGGTCGGACATGGTAGCTCAAAACTGTAATGCCAACCCTTGAGAAGCAGAAGCAGAGGTATGGCCACAAGTGTAAGACTATCTTAGATTATCTCATGAGTGTTGCTGTCCAGCAGCAACGTAAAAACATTGGATTACCTGGAATATGGAGTTAGAGAGAAATAGAAGAGATAAAAGAGATAGGAGGAGATAGGGTGGCCAAAGTTATACCTGCCCACGACGAAGGTACCTTAAATCATTAGACAGGAGCCTTTAGTCAGCCATCTTGAACCTTTAATAATAATAATCCTTTTTCTCCCAACAGGTATAATAAATCAGGCAAAACCACACCCCCAAGTACGTCAGTACATCAGTCCAATCAGCGACTTCCTTTTTTCTCTGAGGAGGCGGAGCTTCCGAATGTAACTGGAACCAGGTTGGAGGCGTGGCAAATAGCAGGAGATGGGCAGAGAGGTGTGGCTATGAGAGGCAGGCCTCAAACCAGGAGGGTAACACATGAGTCTAGCTGAGACTACATAGCAAGAAATTGGCTACAAAGGAAAGAAGTTGCAGAAACTTGAAGTCTACTTTCTTGTCTAAATTTTACTCAGCCACTTCAGACTTACATAATCATACATGCATATTTTAATCATTCCATGCTTAAATATATTTCTGCTGTATACATAATGCTATTTACTACTTAAAGGGGTAATAAAACCATAATGATATAACTTCTATTGCCCCAAAGATGCTCTTCACACTGCAGCCTGATAATGGTGGTGCATTGTACCCTATAACTATGTCTGCAATGGCACTGGCCAGTACAAAGGTTAAGGAATAAAAACCAATTAAGTGTGTACTAAATCAACACCAACATTGTGCCTAGAAGTTTCAACTAATGTGAATGCTTCTACATGTTCTGGAATTCAAGACACAGTCAGAAGCAGCAATGTGGATTTCTGCTCACTCCATTCTTGCCATGCAAAAGTCAACACAGCGATGCAGCCACTGTGGCCAGTCCTTCATCTCCTGCCTCCTCTGCATACTCTCTGTGGTACCAAGGAGCCCAACTAAACAGTGAGCATTCATGGATGAAATGGAGCTACTGTGGCCCCAAAGTTTTATTCTATGGTGAAGAATCTTAAGCGTTATTTCCATAAAGTGTTAATCTGGTAAGGAAATGGATACAAGAAGCATTGTTTCATTGGCAGAAAAGACAGCCCTCTAGCCAGAGTTTCTTGATAATGAATGACTTTTAGAGGATTTCCACTCTAACATGTGCTAGTACCAGACCAACATGGTTGGCAGATTTTACTGATAACATCTGAAAAGTGGTCTACAACATTTAAAAATGGCAAAAAAAAAAAAAAAGGCATGCTGGGTGGGAACAGAATACAAACTAGAACTCAGTTTCAGTGGTAAGAATTATATTTTACCTGATATTTTTGAATATGATGAATATGTTTTGTTTTATTTGTTTTATTTTCCTATTGCAATACAATGATGCCTAATGTGCTAGTTTAGAATACACAATTTGGTGGCATTTAATGTGCTCACAGGGAAAAGAGCAATCACCATAGCCTTCTAATTTCAGAGTCATTTTGTCACCTTTAAAGAAACATTGTCCTAGCCGGGCGGTGGTGGCGCACGCCTTTAATCCTAGCACTTGGGAGGCGGAGGCAGGCGGATTTCCGAGTTCGAGGCCAGCCTGGTCTACATAGTGAGTACCAGGACAGCCGGGGTTACAGAGAGAAACCCTGTCTCGAAAAACCAAAAAAAAAAAAAAAAAAAAAAAAAAAAAAAAAAAAAAGAAACATTGTCCTTATTGTCTACCACCCCTAATGATCTACCTTATATTTAAGAATAAGGGTTTTAGATGACCTGCATCCCAGAGTAAAGGTTAATACCACAAGTGAAGAACTCTGAGGCTGTTGGTGCTAGCGATCCTTCTGTTGAGTCTGGTGCAGAAGTCCACAGTGAAAAGAGAACAACCATCCAAAACTGTTCAAGGGGAAAACATATTCTTGCTTCCACAGACTCCCAGTTTCTTAGGAAGCTAAGTAAAGTGAACACTGATGTGAAATTCCTGGGGAAAGCATAATCATGCTTTTTATTTGTACTGACCAACTTTTCTTTGGTAGATTCCAATATTCACATGGAAGCTCATAATTTTTCTCTACCTCATTTTATTTCTCTGGTAATATACAAAATTGAGATGATTAACTTGGTAATATCTTTAAGTGGTCTTCTTTTAGTTAACAGTTAATAATTCACTTTTTTCCAAACTGATTAGTCTCCATTAAAAAATAGTAAGAAAACAATTTACTATAAAGGAATGCTCTCAGGAAGTTTTTAAATTAGTTCTGTTTCCCTTCATATAGATAAGTTGTGTTCTGTGTGCTATTGGCTTGGGAAGACTGCAGTTCAAATATGAATATGCTCCAACCAAATTTTCTTGAATACTACCAAACAGATCTATGCTATGGCTGCTTGTTGTGCAATGTGGATGGAAACTTCCCAGTTCTAGTTCCAGAAGTCACTCAGAAACATCATCTGAAGAAAACTATGAGAGAGCACTGGGCACTATAACTTTTTTCCACTAAATCTTGCTAGATTTTAAAAGCAAGAGTAGTGTCCAGATTATAAATTTAGGCTTTGTCACCTTGAGTACCCAATAATAACACCAACCACACATTGGCAGAAGCTTGAGTTGTGAACTACAGCTAGTGAGCACACGTTTCTGCTGAGCGTCCTTATGTTCTCTCTAGGTTCTCCTTAGAACTCACAGCACACATGTGGAAGACATCTGATCAGTGCTGGAGAGAGGAGATGAGACAGCTGGACTATACATAGGTTGAATGTGTCATCTCATCCCCATTTAAAACGGGTTCTGAAGAAATGAGCTAACCAAGCACAGGCAAAACTGGCAGGAAATAAAATGTGTGGCTTGGTCTAAGAGAGGATTTTCAGTTCTTTAAAGGATCTATGGATAAACTTCAGGGGACCTATGAACATTTATAGGTTCTTACAAAGTTCCTAAAGTTACCTATTACTTAAAGAAAAAAAGAAAGAAGTATTTCTCAAAACTCTGGAATTACTAGATTACCAAGGAAGGCTTCATTCATCACTGAATTGGTTATAAAAAAAAAGTTACTTGAAAATAAATTATGAAGCTACATCTATGCAAATAAATATAAATACAATGAACTTAAACTGCTAAATAAGTAGAAATAAATAACTAGATGTAGTTTTTACATTGCGAAAAAGACAGTTCTAGTGAAAAGGACATAAAAATACTATGTGAGCTATGTGTGTAAACAAAACCATAATAAACTGCACTGATAAGAACTTAATACAAAGCAAACATTAGAGAGGGAACAGAAAGTTGAAATGAAGAATGAAAATGAAAGTGCATTTGTTCTCAATTTACACTCAAAAAGGTAGTAAACTCTAAACAAGCCAGTTCTTCTCTATAAACCTTATTCTCCATGCTCTTAACACCATGTTACTACCATCCATTTGTCTTGCTTTTGTTGATACTTTGTATTCTTCTCTTTTTTTTTCTAATTGGTTGCTTTCAGCCCTGAGCTTGACTATTTCCCGGCTTCTACTCCTCTTGGGTGAGTTTGCTTTTCTGTTGTTGTTCTAGAGCTTTCAGGTGTGCTGTTAAGTAGCTACTACAGGATCTCTCCAATTTCTTTATGAAGACACTTAATACTATGAATTTTCCTCTTAATACTGCTTTCATTGTGTCACATAAGTTTGGGTATATTGTACCTTTGTTTCCATTAAATTCTAGAAAGTCTTTAATTTCTTTCTTTATTTCTTCCCTGACCCAGAGATCACTAAGTATAGAGTTGTTCAGTTTCCATAAGTATGTGGACATTCTGTTGTTTTTGTTGTTATTGAAGTCCAGACTTAGTCCATGGTGATCTAATAGAATGCAAGGTATTACTTCAAACGTCTTGTATATGTTGAAGAATATTTTTTATCTGATTATATGATCAATTTTGGAGAAGATTCCATGAGGTGCTGAGAAGAAGGTATATTTGCTTGTTTTGAGGTGAATTTTTCTGTAGTTTTAATATTTTGTATATGTTTAATATCTATTAAATCCCTTTGTTTCAAAACTTGTTAATTTTACTGTGTTTCCATTTAGTTTCTGTTTCAATTACCTGCTCATTGGTAAGAGTGGGATGTTGAAGTCTCCCACTATTATTGTGTGAGGTCAGTCTGTGCATCAAGCTTTAATAAAGTCTCATTTATGAGTGTGGGTGCCCTTGCATAGATGGGGCATAGATGTTTAGAACTGAGACTTCATCTTGGTGGATTTTTTTCTTTGATGAATATGAAGTGTTCTTCACCATCTCTTTTAATTTGCTTGGTTTGAAAGTTGATTTTATAGGATATTAGGGTGGCTACCTTGGCACGTTTCTTGGAACCATTTACGTGAAAAATTTTTTTCTAGTCCTTTGCTCTGAGGTAGTATCTGTCTTTGTGGCTGAGGTGAGTTCTTATATAAAGCAGAATAATGGATCGTGTGTATATATCCATTCTGTTAGCCTGAGTCTTTTTATTGGAGAATTGAGTCCACTCATGTTGAGAGATATTGACAACCAATGACTGTTAGTTCCTGTTATTTTGATGTTGGAGGTGGTACTGTGTATGTGTGTGTTTTCTTTTGGTTTTGCTGTCAAATAATTAATCTCTTATTTTCTTGGGTGTAGTGATTCTCCTTGTGATGACATTTATCTTCTAGTGTCCTCTGTATTGCTGGATTAGTAGAAAGATATTGTTTAAATTTGATTTGTCATGTCATATCTTGTTTTCTCCATCTATGGTGATTGGGGTTTTTGATGGGTGCTGTACATGGGTCACTTAGGGTCTAGAAGATACCAGTCCAGAATTGTCTAGCTTTTACAGTCTCTGTTATTACAATTGCATCTATTCAGCTCTAATCAAAACACTCTCCTTCTTATTTAAAAAAAAAACAGTGATTAAGTTATGAATAGGTAGAAGATGACTCAGGGGAGCTTATCCCTCACTGCTGAATTGTTTACTTCTGATAGGCTCAAAGAGGAGTCATTGTCTTTATATCCATATCTACTGGATTTAAGTAGACGTCAATGGGTAGCGTCAATCCAATGCTCCCAAAGATGGTTCTGGTTAAACTAAGTGGTTCATAAGTTAAAAATAAAACTAAAGAATTTGAAAAAAAAATAGACTCCTAAAGCAAGCGGGATATTTGATAGGGTCAGGAGGAAGATAAGAGGTGGTCAGTATAGAAAGATCATATATACTATATTTTAAAAAATTATTTTGTTTATTTACATTCCAGGCATTGCATCCCTCCTCTTGATCCCCCCTTCCACAGTTCTTCATTCCAGTCCTCGTTCTCCTTGACTATGAGAGGGTACTTTGTACTGCCAGGCCTCCCCTTCCCTGGGGCCTCATCTCTCTGGAGAATTAGGTGCATTTTTTCCCACTGAAGCTAGACCAGGCAGTCCTTTTTCATATATGTGTGGGGGACCTTGGACCAGCCCATATATGCTGCCTGGCTGGTAGCTTAGTCTCTGAGAGCTCCCAGGGGTCTGGGTCAGTTGAGACTGCTGGTCTTCCTATGGGGGTCACCCTCCCCTTCAACTTCTTCAATCCTTCCCCTAATTTAACCATAGGGATCCCTGACTTCAGTCTAATGGTTGGGTGTAAGTATCTGTGTCTGTCTTAGTCAGTTGCTTGTAGGGCTTCTTAGAAGACAGTCATGCTAGGCTCCTGTCATGCATGTCCTTTTATAGGTCTGAGTTACCTCACTCATGATGATATTTCTTAGTTCCATACATTTGTCTGCAAATTCATGATGTTCTCATTTTTAATAGCTGAACCACATTTTCACTAGCCATTCTTTGATTGAGCAACATCTGGGTTGTTTCTAGCCCCTGGCTATTACAATTAAAGCTGCTATAAACATAGTGGAGCATGTGTCCTTATGGTATGGTGGGCATCTTTTGGATGTATGCCCAAGAGTGGTATAGCTGGGTCTTCAGGTAAAACTATTTCCAATTTTCTGAGGAACTACCAGATTGATATACCATATATTTTTATATACTCCTCTGTTGATGGATATCTAGGATGAACAAAATGATATTAAGAGAATTAAACCAATCTCAGGAAGACAAATATCATTTATATTCTCTCATTCATAGTTCCTAGATTCTGTAAAAAAACATAAAATAACATGTACTTTTACTGAAAGCATAAACAAAACTCTGCAGAGAACAGAGGATGTCTCAGATGCGAAGAAAGGGCAGAGTCAGGGAGTATTGAAGGAATGTCTTAGTTAGCTTCAGCCTTCAACTTGATACAATCTATACTCTTCTTAGGGAGTCTCAGATGAGCAATTTCCCTGATCAGGTTTGCCTGTATCCCTGTTGTTGTAGCATTGTGTTGATGTCTAGCCATGTAAGAGGGGTTCAATGCACATTGGATAATACATTCCACAGGTAGTTAGTTAATCCTGCATTGTCTAAGAAAGATAGATTAGTAATGAACCAGCCAGAAAATGGCTAGCAGGCAGCATCATCCATAGTTCCCATTATGCTTCACAGCTGTTAGTTCCATGTTTAGAATTAATGTTGTACAGGAAGGCAAACAGTTTTGCCTTCAGGTTCTATGCTTGATTTCTTACCATGTCTTCCTCTGTCAATGATGGACTTTGACCTAGAAATGTAAGATGAAATAAACTCTTTCCTCATTTTGCTTTTGTTCATAGTGCTTTTTATAGACTTGAATTTTTCAAAACTTAATTTAATAAGAGTATTTAGATGCTTTAACCTCCCTTCTGCCCATCACCCCCCACCAGAGGTAGTAGACAGGAAAGGTTAATAGGACAAAGGAGGACATGGACCTGTTTAGAAATAGATTTTTGAAGAGAATCCAATCTGTTTTGTCAGGATATCAGCAGTTCAGTTTTCGGGAATCAGCAGCAGTAGCTCAATGTACTAGCAAATACAATTCATGAATCAGCAATAACAGTTCAATCCAGAAGAAATTCGAGGCTCTGGCAATCAGTCCAAGTCCGCAGAAACTGCAAGAAGCTACTGAAACATCTCCAAAAATTCTTTGGTGCATTTCTCTCTATGAAGTTACAATAAACAATGACCAGTAAAGAATGGCAAGGTAAACCAATACCACACAGCATTGTTCACTGTCTGATGGGTTATATTTATACCCTTTCCAAATATCATATGTTCTCTCAAGTGTCCATTCTAGCAAAATATCACATGCCTTTTTCAAGGCTGCTTTCAGAAAAATACCACATGTTTTTCTCAGCAAAACTTCTACCCATGTGAATGCTTCAGCAAAAATATCTTCTCATAAGAATGTTTTAGGAAGACATCACATGACACAGCTGAGTCTCCAAAGAAACCAGAAATTTCCATTTTGGTTTTTAGTCATAGTAACAAATTAAACCAAGAACAGAGAAGAAACTCAATATATAACACATACTTGAATGAAAATGGCCTTTACAATACCAAATAAAATGTATAGATATAGTTAATATTAAAAGTAAAGACTCAACCTATTAAAAATCTTAGAACTTAGAAAGAAATGGAATGATATTACAAAAAATTGCTGGTAATAGTTCTTGGATACAAAAAGTTCTTCCTTAAAGATGTTTACATCCTGAGCCCTGAACTTCATGTGATACTTCACATGGCAAAGGGACTATTCAGATAGGATGAAGAGCTTTGAGATGGAGGTACATTATTTACATGAGTTCAATACAGTCATTAAGATTTTTCTTAAGGAAACCAGAATAGTCATAGTGGAGAAAACTTGGAATGATGTTGCTGAATTTTTATTTTTTTTATTTTTATTTTTTTTGTTTTTTGAGACAAGGTTTTCCTGTGTAGCACTGGCTGTCCTGGAACTCACTCTGTAGACCAGGCTGGCCTCGAAGTCAGAAATTCTCCTGCCTCTGCCTCCCAAGTGCTGGGATTAAAGGCGTGTGCCACCACTGTCCGGCTGAGTTTTCAATTAAGAAAGGGACCCCAAGCAAAGAATGTAGGCAGCCCACAGAAACTGGAGGGAGAACACAAGGAAAAGGACTCCCATGGAGCCTCAAGGTAAGACAACCATGCTGACACTTTGCCCCTAGCTATTCGTTGATCCTAAAGTTGGGAAAGTTGAAACAGAGTGAAGGAGAAAAGTATTAGAAATTCATAATATTCAAAAATTTCACATCTATCTATCTCTGAACATCCTGAAAAAAGATGCCTATGGAAGGCAGGTAGACAAAGGTTTAAATGAGAAAGATTGTCTGGCTAAAATTTAATTCCACTAAGAATACATTATTAGACTTTTCTTTCTGTAGATAATCTGAGACTAGTCAGATCTGCTTCCTTATAACAAGGTGACGTTTGAGTGAAAATTTGCAGAGATGTGAGTGACATAAAAAGTACAATCAACTCTTAGCTGAATCTAGAAGAAATAAATAGCAATGAGCTGCCCTCAAAGTTTCCATTGCCCTCATACCACAGCAGGAACACAATCTGCACGTTTTCTATAGTTTTCCAAGAGGAAAGCCACTATAAATTAAGACTCTCAGTTACAGTCTTCTCTTTCCTCAGCACTATGAAATTAAATTGACAAGCCGGTTGGAATAGGATTGAAAAGGAAAACCACATTGTGTTTTTTAGCAATCAAATTCATAATTTGAAAAGTTCACTTTAAGTTAAATATTAGTGTTCCTTAACCTCAACATGGCATAAATGATTTGTTATTTATGACAAACATTTTCATTACATATGAGATACCATCACAGCAAGGTTTTCTAGTACTTTAGAATTCAACCCCCAAACCTCCTCTGACGTCACTAAAGGTATCACATTTATTTCTTCTGAATCACTACCATGTTATGAAGTCATAGGTAATTAATTGTACAACACCTTGATGAGATGTGTTGATATTTGAAGAACAATGACCAAATCAACTGAAATAAAAAAAGACTGTTCCTGGCACATTGTATAACATTTATTTGATCTTGGGCAGTTGTTATAGCAGTAAGTAGATTGTTAATTACTTTAGTTTCACAAGACATGCTTGAAAGTAATAAAATATAATAATAAGACAGGTATGCATGGTTGCAATCCTTGCACATGGGAGACAGAGGCAGAGAGTCTCTGCAAGTTCAAGGCCAGCCTGGTCTACATAATCAATTTCAGATCTCCCTAAAATACAGATAACCAGTGTAGATGACAGATAGATAGATAGATAGATAGATAGATAGATAGATAGATAGATACTGAAAAATGATTTTTCAACAATATCTAATAATGAGGAAAATTCCCTCTTCTTTAGATTATTTGTATATTTATTCTTCTTGCCAATTTAAATGAAGCAAAACTTTAAAAAAGGGATCATTTTAAGACCTTAGTACTTATGCCGTATTTCCCATAAAAATAAGTCACAACCATAATTAACTCATATCACTAAGTAACAATGCATACTAGTAATTAAATACTCATTAGGTAAAATAGAACGTTTTAAAGATTTTTTAGAGTCATAATACGAAGAAAAATAGAATCTTGGCTGAAGAAAAGAGTAATAATAAGTTGTCCAAGAAAGCTTCTTCTGTTAACTTGAAATGTGTATGGACATAGCTTCAGCGTTATATACACTGCTAAGGGCATACTTATGCTCAGCTAAAAGATTTCCTAATGGTGTCTGCCCTGAGAACATCAGTTGGTGTCACTCAGGGCCCAATCGGTCTTTAAGCAGAACCAGTGAAGGCCACTATATTCTCATGGCTAGTTCAATATAAAACTCTTCTTTTTTTCCCCCACAAACTTAAAACATTAAATATTCGTTGCCTCTCAGCCCTCCCATCTTAGCATTGTTAGATGCTACAGAGTCCCAATTTGTCCCAGAGATACAGTCCTACCCGGGAGTGTGGCTTGATGTCAGTCTTATCCCTGTAGGGACTACTGTACTGTCCATGGTTAGCCCAGAAAAAGAGCAAAATACAAAATTCTAAGCACGACTTCCATCAAATGGCTATCTCTTCCACATTATGGTAAAGTATGTGAGCTTGAGGATTGTCTAGATTCTTCATGTTCTGTGGAAATGGCATTCACACACTACTTTGAAGCTTTTATTTTATTCCACTACCTATTCAGAGACTTAGATGCCCAGAAAGCAATTTATTATTAGTAATAATCAGCTGCATCTGTTAACCCTCAGTCTTTACATGGAAGAATATCCCTGTGATGTTTCTGTACCTGGGTTTGACTTTAATTCTGTGGTAACCATTAACATTAGAAGTGAGATGCCTTCTGCTTGGGTCTGGTGCTATTGCTAGCTTAGAACATAGTATAGGACATTATATAAGCAAAGTAGCATCATTTTTATAGTTAAAAGTTTATATTCTTATAAGTAAGATAATTACAGAAAATATTTTAGGCAATCTTCAAAATAAACCATATATATTTATTTTCTTTGCGACTTTCTACAGGTTTTAGTTACTGCCACCCTGCTTCCCCCAATCCCACCGGGAATCACTGCCAATTCCCTTCACACTCTGTACTTTTTTTCTCATCAACAAAGCCAATTTGTTCTTCCCAAATATTCTTGGATATGTGGGTTCCTACTGGAGTGTTGTCAGTCACTAGGTTACTGACACTCTTGGTAAACAATGACCTTTCCTTCTCAGAAGGTAACAGTGGCCTATACCTCCTAGGCTAAAGGTGGAACTTTGATCCAATTCCCCATCTCCATGCTGCGTTTAGATTGTATCTGGATATATGCAAGTCTGGTTCATGACGTTATAGTCCACTCTGAGTTCATATGTGCAGAGGCTCTGCTGTGCCTAGAAACCACTGGTTTCTGGTTGTTATCTACTACATCTGGCTCTTTTTATTGCTCTGTTTTGCACAATGATCCCTGGCCCTCCAGGAAAAGGAATGTGATTGAGATGTCCCACTGAGAGCTGTCTCTTATTCTGTACATCTGGCTAGTTCCATGTTGCTGTGCTGATCACCATCTATTGCAAACAGAGCTTCTCTGATGAGATTTGAAATATGTCATAATCTACGGGTTCAATACTATGCATGGTTAGCAGATTAAAAGTAGTAGCTTCTCCCCTAGAGTCTATGATTTGCCTAGTTACTGGTTGTTGGCCCCGTAAGAGTTATGGGTTTCAGTTTCTGAAACATAACTTAAATAAATCAGAATTTGTAGCTTACTTCACCAATATTTTTGGCACTGCTACTTGAATGGGTTATGTCATGTCAGACTACTGATTACTTTAGCATACATAGCACCTCCAGAAATATGAAAGTTAGATAACAAAGATGACGCTTCCAGGTCAGTACCAGCTTAATTGTTAACATGTTCTATGACGCAAGAATATGGTATCTTCAGAAAGAGAGTTTTAATATCAAGTTATGAAGGATAATCAAGAACACTAGCAATATCCTGCAATGTTTCATGGTCTTTAGGACCTCATGAGCAAACTCCAAAAGAATTCATTCATTCCTGGGACTTGACTTTTGTTTGTTCATCTCAGCTGGTTAGTTGTGGCATTGTTACCCTTTAAAGAGTAACTCCATTTTAACTATTTTCACAAATGTATATGTAGACATATTTTAAGAAGCTTGTTACACTAATAGGTTTTCAAATAACTCTGACAAGTCTTTAGTGCTATTTGTCCCTTCCAGTTTCTCTCTGCACCCCTCATTCTCTACAACTTAAATATTGCAATTTGCAAGTAGCTGGCAACAGTCTCTAAACTGAAACAAAATTCAGAATCAGTTAAGTTCCCTGAATTCAGAAGTGTTTATCACTCCTCATGTTCTAATGTGTTGGTTCTCTCCTAAAAACTCTTTTGTAGTTATATTGTATTTACACTATTGTGTTAATGATTTCATGACAGCAACCCACATTTTAAATTTGGAATATCAGTTTCTAAATTTTTCAGTGATTTCAAATGGATTATCACCAAAATGAGCACTTGGGGGGTCACTTTCTTATTGATTCTTTCTGTGTATGTATGCTAACCTTAATGTCTTTCTAAGTTTTTACAAGTTCGAAGTGTAAAATATAGCCACGGATTCAATGCAGAAAAATAAAATGACATATGATCTATGTACCTGTAGTCTTCAAGCTCAGAGCAGGAAAATGGCAGATCTAGGGTGCTACAAAGAGTGAGATGACTAATAAAGAACAGAAAACATGATCATCAGCCATACAGCACCCTGTCTCTCCCCTGCAGTCCTCGTAGAGCTGAGGGCACACTGCTGGGAGAAGGCAGAGGAGAGTCTGAAATGGACAGTTCACAGTCTGCGTTTTCTTTCACTTGACCACAAGGTGAAACAGCAGCTTCTGGGATGATCGATCACTGTAGTTCCCAGTCTCTTATTTGCCACAAGGAGTGCTACCACCATATCTCTGACAATCAGGAACTGGGGGCGGTGGGAGGTGGAGGGTCCCAGGTCCAAGCTTCCCCTCAGGGTATCTACAAACCAGGCAGATGCGGAAGGCAGAGCCTGGGACTGGGGAAATCTGGTTTGATTTGGAGCAAGTGCCTAGAGTGTGGAGGGACAGGAGGAGAGAAGGCCTTCCTCAAAGCAGCTCTCTAAGATAAGGCCTCTCTTTCCCTCCTGTCCCTCCCCCTCTCCCTTCTCCTCCATTCCCCCCCCCTCGGCCCCCCGCAATCCTTAATGAAGGAATCATCCTTGCTTATTCATACTGGTTTATTTGATGGTAGATGGGAATGTATCCACTCTGTTCTGGGTGAACAAGGAATTAAATACCTTCCCCCCACCCCCCCACCCCCCCGAGAAGGAATACCCAGGAAGGGAAGCTCATTGGCTGGAGGCTTGGGGTTATCTAGCTACTTCATTAGCATGTAGAAGAACTCCAGGTGTTTTCTGCCACAGAGACCCGGTGCCCATGATCTTTTCAGTGGGGTCTTGTGGTTATGTGCCTCAGAGTAGGTACAAGGAAATAGAGAATGGCTCCACTCCTGTAGGTCTCAGTTCTGAGATTCCCCGGTTTGAGCTGATTCAGCGCTCCTGTTTCTTATGCCTGTCTGGTAATATGGTTCTAGATGCCCTGTAGTCTTCCTTCCAACAGACATGGTTCCTCAGCTACACCCCTCCCCTCTGTGACCTTTAACAAAATCTTGAGAACTGCATGAGGCAGTACAAAAATTCACCAAAATGAAAGCTCCAAACTTAATGTAAGATAAAAGTCATGTATGGTCACAATATCCCTAGCAGATGTGAGAAATCCATGCACAGCCTTGTTTTCTCCTGCACTGAATCTGATAAGGCCTGTACTTTTGTTTAAAACAAGTAAACCATAATAGGGTTAGCTTGTACTGAGGATCTATCTAATACAGACATGATGTATATTAAAGGACTAGAATTACCCTGAGGATTGAATGAACTCTGCAGAGTATCTAAAGGTGAATAGTAGGCATATCAATATATGTGCCCTGAGCTCTAGTGGGACATGGTACATTCTTTTAATAAATTGTCTTATTTCACCGGTAATGAAAGGAGTTGAATTCATTCAAGTAATTCATTCCACCTTTCACTTTGGAATAATTCCTTCATGAAATGACAGGTATCACATCTTTGTTTCTGTGATTTTTTCCTCTGTTATCCTCTCTTCAATTAGAACATCATAGAATTAAGAGGTAGGTCTCTTTTTTTCCAAAAGATAACACACCACATACACACACACACACACACACACACACACACACACACACATACACACACACACACAGTGCTCCATTTTCTTTGCTAGGTGTGCCTGAAATAGAGTGGGAGAGATAGAATTGCAATACAGATTTCTAAGTATTTCAACAAACCTCTGTCTTTATTAATTTACTTCTCATAACCAAAGTTCTAAAGACTGAAGCATGTTGCCCTGGCTCTGTAATAGAATACTAATACAGGATACATTGCCATTTAATACCCAAGCTATACTTTTTCCAAAGAGCACACTGATTCTGATTTTCCTTTCAGAAATAAAGAATATTGTACACCAGAATTCTATAGTAATTGAACTGCTAAGGGAAGAATGGATGAATTTCTTCCATTATGAAACAGAGAAAGAATATTATCAAGCATAAAGAACATATTTTTACTATATAACAAAGAAGCAATGAGAGAAAAGCTATTAAAAACATGTGCATGAAGTCAGGTAGATACAAGAGATGAGTACTCTGCTCATAAAATGTAACGACAAATGTAGATCACTTTATTTCCCTGAGGCTAACACATTCAAATCAATATATGTTAATAGAACACATTTGTCATTGGCAAATATAACAGTTGTCTAACTTGAAGAGACCAGTGAACAACTTCCTTTCTGATCATAATTTACTTTTGTTCATGGACTGGATAAAACTAATATTTTATTTGTAGGTATTCCTGTTACTTAAATTCCATGAACTGATATTGTAAAATTCATGATAATGAAGTATAAGAAAAAATCAAATTGATATAATCAAAGCTTCCCAAAATGTTTTTAATAAATAAGAACTATATAACTTTACCAATATAATTATATATTTTGAAAATACATACTCATGTGATGGACTTCATGAATTAACAGGATCCATTTTGTGGTTAGTTGAGTAAGTAGGTAAATTCTATTCTTCACAAGTATTGATTTCAATGTTTCCATTACTAATCAGTGTGTGACACAAAGGTGTTTAAAGAAAGACAAATGCCAAGCTTTCACTTGTGAAATCTGTTGTCCTTGTGTCTTAGCAATTATTCTATTGCTGTAAAAGAGATACCATGACCAACACAACTTTTTTAAAAGATAGCATTTGATTGGGTGCTTTGTATACTTTCAGAGTCTTTTACCATTATTCTTATTCTATTCTTATTTTTCGTCTATTATCAATGCAGCAGAAAGCATGACAGTAGGCACGGTAGCCATGGTGCTGGAGAAGTCCAGTGCTATGTCCCCATCCAAAGGTGGGGAGAAAATGCTGAAGTGGAAACTTCTGGTTTCTTTGGAGACTGTGTTGTGTCATCTGATGTTTTAGTTGAAGCAGACACATGGGACTTTTCTGGAAGCAGGGCTATGTGATGTTTTGCTAGACATGATGCTTGACAGAACTTGATGTTGGGAAAGGGTATAAATATAACCCAACAGACAGTGGACAACACTGGGTGGTATGGGTTCACCTAGCCATTGTTTATCATGACTTTGTAGAAAGAAACACACCAAGGAACTTCTGGTGATGCTCTGTCCACTTCATGCTGGTTCTCCAGACTCAGGAGATAGACAGAACCTCTTAGTTTCTTCTGGATCAAATTACCATTGCTGATTCATGGATGAAGTTTGGAAGTAGATCAAGATACCTCTGTTGACTTGTGTGAATTGAACTGCTGGTCTCCTGACAATGAAGATTGGAATCTCCCCTAAAGGACTGTTTCTAAACAGGTATACATCTTCTTTTCTCCTACTAACCTTTTTTTCTACTATTTTTGGTCAGTGGTGGACTAGAAGAGAGGTTAAAACATTTAAGTATCCTGATTAAACTAGGTCTTGAAAAATATAAGCCTACAGAGAGTCTAGAACTTTCATGGGATTTTAAAATCACAAATCCCACCAGTGACATGTGTCTTCCATAAAGGCCAAACCTCCAAGTCTATCTACTTCTATTAGAGAGTTCCATACCAGAGTGATAAACATTCAAATATATGAGCTGTGGTACCACTCATATTCAAAAACCACACCTTGATGCTGCTCTAAGTTTGTAAATGTAACCCTCAATTTTTACTTTAATAAAAATGATAGTTCACAATACTGCAGATAAGTAGCCATTTTTAAAATAGGGAAAGCACCTATCTCAGTGGTAGAATGCTTGCTTAGGATAGAAAGAAGTCTGAATATTTTTCTTCAGCCACACACACACACACACACACACACACACACACTTACTTGTTATTTGTATTTACTATTCCTCTGTACTCTCTAGACTTGAAGACATTAGGTATGAGAGAACATACATTTTCAAACCAGCTAGGAAGTTGACATCACCTTATCATAAAAGTGATGTGAGCTGAGAACAATAGTGAAGAAATGGAACAGAAAATCCAGTGTAAAGCAATTGGATGATTTCTTTAATAACAAAATATTTAATTATTAATTTATTAATTAACACTTTCCATAGTTACTCAGAAACATCCCAATTTAAAAAATTTGTGTGGTCTAGAAAAATGATTCCCTCTGTTAAAATGAGAAAAATTTGCTCAAACAATTCTTGAGTTTCAGATATTATTTTTCCTGCCACACAGAGAGGTTATTTTGTTGTTCTATTTCATTTTGTTTGATTTGGCCTTGCTTTTTATGGTGTACTTTGGCTTTCTCTGTAGTACACCTCTAGATCCCTGCATACTTTCACAGATCTCTAAGTAACAGGAGCAGTAAAATCTCCCAGGTTTGTGGCTCTGAGAGTCATTACTCAGTTTCTGAAGTCAATATGCATTAGTCATGGTGATTTATGAACTGGATGTGACCGAATACTTCTGATGACTTTCTGTGGGTTCGTGGATTCCAGGGTATACTCAAACTCACTAGCTTCAAGACATTTTTCTTATAATTTATTTATTTTTTATTCACACCACCCACTTCCTTTCCTCCAAGTCTTGCCTTTATAAATCCATCCACACTATTATTTTCTCCCTTTGGTATCTCCCCTTGGTTACCAGAGTGACTTTAAAAGCTTTTATTCTAGTATGTTCTGTGTAGATCTGGTGTCATAAACCTGACAAAGTTAATATACAAAAATAGGTTATATTTTAATATTGGAGAGAATTTAAATCTTTCAAGCATACTATTTTGAGTAATTTCAAATGGAACCTTGACTATAGGATAGAGTCTTGGTTTCCTACGAGGAACATTATTTATTCAACTTGTCTACTTATGATAAAAATTTTCATTCATATTTAAACTTAAAACTTATAACTATGTCTGAATCCTTAACATAACTTTTAGGCAAGGTTTTGTCATCTATATTAATGCATTATTTATAAAAATAAAATGAAAATTGGGGGCACTGAATTCTAAAACACTAGAAGTTATCATGATTTTGGAAATCATGTATGTTATCAATTATTATGTTCTTTTCTGTTTAACAGTCACAATTTATTTTGCAATTATAATCAATATTGAATCTTGGTGGGTATGTAACATTTAATTTTGTTTTGTTTTTGTTTGTTTGTTTGTTTATTTGGTACAAGGTCTCATGTTTCATGTAGGTCAATATGGCCCCAACCAATCTGTAGCCAAGAATTATTTTGAACTACTGGTTTTCCTGCCTCAGCTCCTTGGTGCTGGGATTACACAGGTACACCACCTCAACAGGTTTGTATTAGGCTGGGAACTTGCCCAGGTCTTTGTACATGTTAGGCATATAATGTTCCAACTAAGCCAGATCTCAGCCTACTACAGTATGTAATATTCCTGAGGGAAGTAAGAGAGGAAGTAGGGGAGATAATTTGGGGAAGAAATGGAGTTTTCTAGCATATTATAAAAAATAAACTTCAATAGTAGCTTTGAATGGGGTGTTGTACTGTTGCAGAAACAGAAAACTAACGCAGAACATGAAAGTCTGAATTGTGTTTTCAATGTGATGAATTTACCTAATTATGACAAATAATAAGATTGCTCCTTCTGTAAGGGGAAAAAGGGTCCTTTTCTGCTAGTTATAGTGTTTATATTAAAACACTGAGCAGAGCCACATTTTTATCACAGGTGTGTGCAAATTTGCATAAACTGTGGGATGGAATCTCCAAATCATTTTAATAAAGTGAAAATTAGAACACACAAGAATTAAGGTTGACTACATAATTATGTTTATCATATCTTTGATGACATGAAGCAAACAACTATGTTTAGATGTACATCTGTTTTCAATAACAAAAATAGAGCTGGAGCTAAAATTGCTCAGAAGATTCCAAACTCTGAAGACTATAGCTGTTTTTCAGATCTCTTGATTCAGTTCTATATCTCAGATGTTAAGATCTTCCATTCTGAGGTAAGAAAGAAAATCAGAACTTTTAAATATAACTTGCAGTATTGACAGGTTACCATGAGGAGAATTTTTGTCTTCAGTATTTTCTAAATGATAGCTAATTGTATTAGGATTATTTCTTTTTTATTTACTTAATCTACATGGAAAAGAAAAGTTGTACTTTATTTCATTAGATGGGCTTCTTTTGTAATGCTGTGTTTACAGAATATTTTAAAAAACTAAAGATATTTTAGGGTTTATCCTAAATTTTCCCTATGCCCCAGTGCTTCACACCTCTATTCAAATTCCTGACCCTTTGTATATCATCCCAGTCTCCTCTCCTACCTGATCCTGTCCCCTTCCCCCCACTCCTCTTGTACTCCAAGTCCCTCCCACCTTCTACCTTCTGTGAATATTTTATTCCTCCTTCTAAGAAGGTGGGCTAATATCCACTTATCAATGAATGCATACCATGTGTGTTCTTTTGTGACTGGGTTACCTCACTCAGGATATTTCCTAGTTCCATCCATTTGCCTAAGAATTTCATGAAGTCATTGGTTTGAATAGCTGAATAGTACTCCATTGTGTAAATGTACCACATTTTCTGTATTCATTCCTCTGTTGAAGGACATCTGAGCTTTTTCCAGCTTCTGGATATCATAAATGAGGCTAATATGAACATAGTGGAGCATGTGTCCTTGTTGCAAATTTATAAGCCATAAAAGAGCCTTTGGTGAAAATATGTATTCATAGATAGGAGTAAAGATGGCTAACCATATTTCTATCCAGTGTATATTTTCTGTCATGGTGCCCCTTCAAATCATAATTGCTTTCATTTCTAAGTGTTTTGATAAATGCCAGTCTAGCTTAAAGTACACAATGCATATCTATCATCATATTATAAAATTAGCTTATAGCATTGAGAGATAAGAAGTATAGAAACTAAGTCGTTCCCTACATGCCCAATGAAAATTTAATTAAACTTTATAAATTTAATGTAAATATGCTTAAGGGTATACTAAATGAGAATAATACCTAGCTTCCTCCAAATAGTTGACAAAAATCACAATTAATGCTTTTGCAATTTGTGTGAAGAGAAAATCAGTGATCAACTTAGACTCTTTACACTACATACAGGGTGCTACCCTCATTCAAAATAGACTTATCCATTTCAAGGCAGCCCAAATTTAATTTTTAGTCACACTTTCTCTCTTTGGGTAGTAATAGTTGAGTCATGCCTCACTGAATATCCCAGACTTGTCTGTTAGTTGCTAGAATAGCCTCAAACCTAGACAATCTTCCCTTGCTGAAGTTGCCTAAGTATTAAGGTTAGAAGCAAGGTTAAATGCTTGCCTCCCTGGGCAGATTGCATAGGATTTTCTGGAACCATGGAGAATAGACAACAGGAATGAGTCTGTTATGTCAAACCATTGGTGTGTTGTGTCTTAAATGTGAGGGTTCTTCAGCAATGGGTGCCCACTTTCAACTCCTAAGAGGCTACTGGGGCCACTTAGCAACAACACGTATAAAAAATGACAATGGCAATATATGCATAGATGTGTAATAAGTGTCACTCAAATGTCTGGGGTGGTCTAAATGGAGTAAAGGCCCACTGCATGGGAAGAAAACCATGCATGGTTTATATTGGAAACTTAGCCTACTTATCAGACCTAATAAAGTCATGAATTGAGTTAGTACCTTTAAAAAATGTATCCTTTTACCCACAGATACATGTAGTTCATCATCATCAAGGAAACCATCACAGAAAACCACAACACAGAGATCACCAGATCATGAAGAACTCAGCTACAATGGAGTTCTACATCTACATCCTTGCTCCTGCATCTATGACTCAGGGAACATAGACAAATAGGAAAAAGATTATAAAAGCCACACTAGCAGGAAGTTGACTGTGAATATCTCTCCTTATAAAAACAGGCTGCATAAATAAGATAGGAAACATAAAAATGTCAATTTATATATTAGCGTGGAAGGGATAAAATTTCATGGGCCCCAACACTAGACAAGGAACTATAGACACCTAATGACTGCTAAGAGAAGAACTACTCTAGCTCAGGAATGAGTCCCCTCATTGGCTATCCAATACAGAGTGGTCAGTCCTGAATACACAAACAATAAAAACAGACATAGCAGGCTAGATTTATATATATTAGTGCATTACATGTACATGCTTTCATACATGCATGCATATATACATACATACATATATTTATGTATACAACAATAATAATCAAATAAAAAGAGGGGGAGGGACAGGTGGGTCACAAAGGAGGGTAGCTGAGGAGGCTAGAGAAAGAAAAGAAAGGGGGTCAATTCTATTTAAATTTAAAATATATTTTAGAAATATTACAAACAGGAAACACCTTACCCAGCCATGCATCTGCTTCTTAAAAATAGTTTTGCCACCTTTTTCAGTCTCTACATTATCTTTTAATTTTCTAAAGTTTTGTGCAAGCTGTAAATGTGTAGTGCATTTAATGTAACTTATCCATTCTTCTTGCTTATTTGCTGTCATGTTCTATATTTTATTTTTTACTTACACAATACTGGTTTACTTAGGTAATTTTATTATGCCCACATACTGCTCCATTGACTATATTAAGCCCCACTTTTCTGTCCTTGACAAATCTTTTTGACTAATATGAGCTAGCATTATAACATGCATTGCCTAGAGCCAATGAGATGACTCACTTGGCAAAGGCACTAGCTGTCCAGCCTGAGTTCTAGAACTGGGACACACACAGTGAAAGAAGAGGGCTGACTCTCTACATATGTGTTTACTTACGTGTTCATGAACACAAGTATATACATGTGCATGCATATGTATGCAAACAAGAACACACAAATAGCATTTTAAAGCATAATGACAAATATTATTAATTTTTACTCTTTAGAACAATAGCTAACTATTCAAATTATTTATTCTTTAAATTTCTGGAATACTTCAAAGTAACCTCATTACTGTGCAATATTGTAAGTGTTAAGAATCTTTATTTGACGATTATTTGGATTTTTTTACTTTTTCGTAGTGTTGATAAATTTTCATGGGTTTGCTATTTTAAGTTTTCAAATATGTATAAAGCTGACCTTAAAATTTGTTTTCTAGTATTTATGTATTTCTAGTTAGTTTTTTCAAATAATTTGTAACTTCCCTGTTTTCAATTTATATATATATATACATATATATGTGTATATATGTATATATATATATATGTGTATATATATATACACTAATCATATATGTCAATCAATATTAATCTTAGGTCTTATTAATTATCCTTGTTGTCTGTCTGTCTATTATCAGTCCCACATTACATAACTTTAGTTCAATTTTGGTTTTCTGTTAAAAATAAATGCTTAGTCTATTACTTTTAGCCTTTTTTATTGTAAGCATTAACTGTTATATGGTAGCAGACTGAAAAATCTTTAAGAGTTGCACATTCAAATTTCCAAAAGTGCTGAGTACAAACAAATGACATAAGCTCTTTTAAATGGAAGAGAGAGCCATAAAGGTAGATGAAGCATGAGAAGACATGTTGGCATCTTGATAATATTTCTAAACTATAAGAAAGGAATTAATTTTTGTCAGTTCATACTGGTAAGACTGTAGTGTTCATTGCAGTAGTGACATAAACACAATTAGTAGCCTACAGATTGCTCTCTAAGCATGGACAGGTGCGTGATTCAGTTGAAAATATTTTTATTGCTCTTATATAACTTTACTATGTTTTTAGCTCACTTCAGTTTTGTCTATACATTATTTAGAAACATTTTGAAATTTCTAACCCTCCTTTAATTCTTCATATCTTTTTCATTGTGTTCTTGCATTGTGATCAGAGATTTAGTAGGCCAGAGATCAGTATCATAAATGTCTGCAAATACTATGTACTTATGAAGGTGGTAGTCTGTAATTCCCTAAGCAGCTGAATGTTATTAACTAGGTTCCCAAGTCTTCTATATTCTAATTGATTTTGGTGGTTTGATGACTAAGAGAGCAATTGTTTTCTTAAATGATTTCACATAGTAGGTATGTTTATATATCTCTCTAGCTATTTTAGATTTTAAATGTGTATGCTTTTTACTATTCTATTTATTTGGGCTCAAATGTGAGGTATTATGTTTTGGGTAAATTTAAGTTGAAAGCAATGACTTCCATAATGACTTTTGTGTATACAATTTGCATGTTAACATGCTTCTACTCTTGATTAATACAATTTTTCTATACTCTAATGTTTTAAATGTATTCATCATGAGTATTAAATATCTCTGTTTTGTCCTTTAGAAAACTTGATGTAATTTCTTTTAACTATATAGGAAACTATACATTTTTAGTCTATGACATCTAATCATGATTGCCAACTTTACTGAATTAAGAGATTTTAGAATGCCAGTAAGCATACTGTTGGGTGTGTCTATGACAGTATTTTCAGACGTCCTTTTCATAGAGACAAAGGAATCAAGATAAAAAGCCTTTATGAAAATAAATGGCACACAATAAGATAGAGACACACACAAAAAGTGAGTTCTCATATGCACACTGATTAGAACATTTGGAATGCTTCCTTCTCCATTGGCTATCTGACTGCTAATTTTCCAGCCTGTGAACTTGAAGTCACAGTAATTCAACACATAGCTCCTATGCTTTTGACCTAACACTCAGGTATCCTTCCATCTACTTCTAGGGGGTCTATATAAGCAGTTACTGGATGCCCAGGCTCTTACCTACTGACAACCATTGCAGGAATATCCAGCCTCTGTCTGTGCCCATCTAATAAATCACTCTTATAATTATGTAGGTATTCCACCAGCCCTGCTCCCTCAGAGATTTGTACTTTGAATACTCTGCTATTCTGCAGTTTTTCTTTTTTGTCTTTGTGGAAGTTTCCTGGTAGGTTCTCCTACTTCTTTACCCTACATTCCAAATTAATAGAGTAAGGCTCAAGTTTTCTGGAATCTGTCAATACCTTCTTGTTCAGGTTACATTTTTTTTCTCCTGTTCATAGAGTTGCTTAGCCTTTGATTGCTTCTACTCGCTAGAGAGATATTGATCTATTTACCAGTGTGACCATCCAACATTTTATTGTTTGGAGAAGAAGATACGTATAAATGTCCAAGTTACCTTAAAGCAAGTAACAAAAGTTATTGAGGTATTTTAACGATGTAAACATATAGATCATCAATGTGAGAAATAAAACTCCATTATTTTAATAGCCAAGTGTCCCTTAAACCTGCCTCTAAAAGTTGTATGACACATTCAACAATCCCAAAACTGCTAGTCCCCTTGTTCCAGTTTAGTTTAATGTATCATCTCTATGAAAATGTTTCTTTCAAAAACTATAGAAAATCAAAATGTGGGGAAGTCTCAAAATTTCAAGCTTTCTGACTTACCATTGAAGTGTTTTCTGAAAAAAAGGCATATTGTTACCAATAAATGACTATTGAGTAAATTAAGATAATGCATCAGGCTTTTTGATGTATTAAAGTGAATATTTTCTTACTGGCCTCTCTCCTAATTATTTTCCCAATGTCTTTTAATTTCTTGCCAATGTCTTACTTTTTGTATACTATTCAATAAGAAGTTATTTTTTTCCTAAAATGTAATTTTGCCTAAAAATGTAGCTGTATATGTAAGTATGGTTTCACCAAATAAAAACTAAATAATATGTTTGAAGCTAGTAGCCTTAATATGCATGTTTAATCAGCTAGTCACCATGCCAAAATACTTGACATAGACAACTTAAGGTGCAAATACTTATTTTAGTTCATAATTTCAAAGACTACAGAGTGTGCTTGCTAATTCCATTGTCATGACCTGAGGTAAGATAGAACATCATGGAGTAATGTATGCTCATCTCTTGGATACTAGGAAACAGAAGGGAAAACAGAGATATTATGTTATAACACATGACATAATTCTTTCAACTAAACAATGTCTCATCAACTGCTATCATCTCCCATTGTTTCTTTAGAGAACTCAATTCAGTTATTTTTCGATTACTGCATTCACTCATGTGAACCAAGCCTTCATTCACTACATCAACATTTTAGGGGATACTTTGTATTCAAATGATAAGAGTGTGATATTTAAAGTTAATAACTGAGCATGCTCAACACAGGATACTGTATGTATAACATAGTAAAGTCTATTTAAAAATTACTGATCAAAGACTTCTCCACCATTGTCTAACCTCAATATGATACCACCATTTGTTTCCCTCACCTCTCATCATTCTTCCTGTCACACTACTCATGTCTGTCACCCAGAAGTACTGCAAACAATAAGACACACTTTTTAGAGTGACTCTTTTGCTTATTTATGAGGCTACACATGACTCTAGCTACTTTGGATAATATTGAAAGTAGATGAAGCCTTGTGAGGTCATCACCATATGCTGTGCTTTTTATAAGTTCAAAATAACTTATATAGGTTAATGTTGATGATGCTGTTCTATATTTAGTGTAGTTTACCCCCAAATGTTCTTTAGCTATGAAACTTTTGGAGCAATATGTTCTTGCTGAAACAAAACAAAAATAAAAATCCAAAAGTTTCCCTTTTATTAGGCTGGTAGAGGCATTCTGACAGTGTATATGAGATAGAATTCCTTTCCTGTTCATTGTTCCCAGTAATCTAAATTTTCATTCTAAGTATTAATGTGTATAGGAAAGACTGTGTATGTATGTGTGAGCAGATTTTGAACTTATTTGCCCTCATCATATCCATCCAATTCCCCATAAGGTCCACCAATCCATCCAACTATCAAGTCCATGTCTGCTTTATTGTTGTTGCTGATTATTATTATTTTATTTTATTATTATATAATCAGCAGCAACAATGATAATAAATCAGATATGATCTTGATAGTGAGATTGGTCAGTAATATCTTCCTTGAGTGGTCAATATTGTTACAGAAAACATTTATTAAATGAAAGTCTCAGAGTTATATATAGGTTACTCCTCATGAGTTATTGGTCAGGGAGGAAGCATAAATCATACCAAAGGCACAGACTATTGTCATTCTTTGTGGTTTCCCATTATAACTAAATCATCAGAGCACTTGAAGAAGATAATATCCACTTCAAGTGCAGTAGATTAAAAAATCAATTTCAAGCTCACTGAGAAACTTCTTCCAAGATGGTTAGATTTCATTGTTCTGGGAGGTGCTATGCAAGTTACTGGGAGAGAGAGAAATATCAGCATCAATGTTCTTATCCAGTACAAGACTATGAAGCTACAGTATTGACCACAAGGCAAGTGTGATAGTGGTATGATGGCTATTGGGGTAACCAACTATGCTATGGACTAATTTGAGGACTTACTCTCAGCAGGAATTCATACCTGATACTTGAATCTAGTCAAAATCTCATGACTGAGAATATCAGAGACCCTAGTAGGACCTCCTAGTGCTTTGCTATCATGTTATCAAGCTATTTTCTTAATATTTATGTTTATGGTCATAGATCTGTGCTGTCCTCAACATTGGTCAGAGACACTTTCTGTTGCAGTAGGTCATAGTTAATTCTGAGACTAAAACTAGTCCACATGTTGAGAATCATCCAGTCTAAATGGCCAGCCATAGATGACTCATCTATATCAACCTCTACCCCAACCCCATCCCCAAAGTTCAGGCAACACTGAGGAAGATTGGGCAGAAAGAATGTAAAATCAAGACTATGTGGAGGAGAGCTATGAAATGCTGTCTTCTAGACATGTTACTACAGGTACAAGCATCAACTATAGCACTTGTAGATATCTGCACAAGTCCTATATATAAAAAAAGCCAATTGAAGTTCTAATATGTAAGACAGAGAGGCTCCCAAGGCCCCAAACTCAGTTTAGAGTGGGAACTATTCTGTGGAGGAACTATTGACACTAGACAGCTGCTGAGATACAGAGAGTCACTTTTCACTTTTTCGAAAGTCCAGTATACCTTTATGTCAGCCAAAATAACCCAAGTGAGTGGTTTTCCACTTCTCTAGCCTCTTTCTGTCTATTCTCTGAAAAATATTTGTCTAACATAGAGAGCTGATCTCAGCCAACTCTACATTTCCTGGCTTTTGATTGGTGAAAATTATAAACAGAATGGAGAAACAGCTCCATGGTCAAGTCCATGTACTGCTCTTGCAAAGGACACAAATTTAATTTACAATACTCACTGATAATTTCAGCTCCATTAGGGTTCAATATCTCTGGCTCCTGAGGGCATCTGTACTCATTTGTTCATACACAGACACACAGACAGACACGACACACAGACAGACAGACAGACAGACACACACACACACAAACATACACACACACGGGAGGGAGGGATGAAAAGGGAGAAAGAGATCTGTGTGGCCACACACATGTATTATGCACACACACATATATGCATTCATGTATACGTATATGAATTATGAATCATTTCATGTAAGTATAAAATATCAAGAATCCTTGAAGCTTTACTCAACAAGCTGGTATTAGCGCCTCCCTCCCAATTCTCCTTTAGTTTTGAGCTCCCCTCCCCATTTTCTATTTTCTGCTTCATTTCACCTGTATCTTGTTTTTCCCATATCACATCCAACCCAGCATGGTTCTCTTGATTTTTGACATCTCCGGTTTCTGCAGCTACTCCATGTGTCATCTGCATATCTGAATATTTGGATCTAAGAAATACAGATGATGCAGCCTTATTCATTCTAGATATAAAATTTTCTAGGTCCACACATATATCTGAAATTTTCATGGCTTCCTTTTTTTCTTTATAACAGAATAGTATTTTATTATTTATATGTGCTACATATTCATTACCTATTTGTTGAGGGATGTGTAGGTTGTTTCCATTTCCCAGATATTGTATATAGGACAGCAATAAACATGTCTTAGCGAGTATCTGTAGAGTAGAATGTCCAACTCCTTTAACCATGTCATGGAATAATATAGTTTTCTCATGCAGTGAGTCTATTTTCAGGTTTTTAGAGATTTTTCATGATGATTTCTAGAGTAGCTCACCAATTTAGATTCCAACCAATAATAGAGATTCTCTTTCTCTACAATCTCAATAACATTTATTGTCAGGTGTTTGTTTATTTGTTTGATGTTTGGTTGAAGTTTTTATTGGTTATTGTTGTTGTTTCTTTAAACTTAGGCATTCTGACTGGGACAAGTAGTTACTTTTATGTATCTTAAAAGAAGCGGAGCCACTAGAGCTCACAATGCTCCCCATAGGAACAATAAACTGGGAAAACCCCAGTACCAGATATGGGAAACCTCATTTAGAATGATTCTTCAGGTTATTCCGAGTGATTCCAAAGATAATAAAAACCATGTCTGTTAACCTTGGTTGCCATTTAGTTTTTAAATTAAACCCCTGTTGCCAAAGACATCCCTCATTTTTGACATGGGTCTTGGTATATTTGAATTGGATGTAAACTAAAAAGGTCCTCTGGAAATCTAGAATTCATGGTACCAGAAAATACTATGAAAGTTGTCTAGAGAAGACAGCAACTAATAATATTACCAACCACAACAATGACAAGCATAGCAAGATATGTTGGTGCAACCTCACCAATTTTCCAAGGCCAGTGAGGTCATGAATCTTAGAAAAGAACATACTAACAACATTTTGCTGGAATACCATAATTCCTAACTATTTCTAAATGTTATACTTACACCCACAGGTAATTGAAGCTATCTCTCACCATCAAAGAAACTTCTCTTAACAAGAAATGGGAACAATAACAGCAAACCCTAACTGGACACAGTGTGGAGATAAATGGGCCCTAAAGAGCCCAGTACCGATGGCTACATCTGTATCACAGCTCTTATATATATGGCTCAGGAAACATCACAGAAGGTGAGACAGATAGATTACAAGAACATCAAAAATCCCACTGTGAAACAATCTCTTCTAGAAAGGACTATGTAAACAAGACCAGAATAATGGCAAAATCAATGGATACATGGAAGAAAAAAAAAAAGGATATCAGGATTCCTGAAACTGCCTGCAGTTTCACAAACCGGGTTCACCTCAGCCAGGAGGGTACAAAGGACCTGAAATAGAGGGTTTGAAATGCAAACAGAAAAATTCATCCCAATTAAGGCTCCACTTTACTGAGAATAAACCAGGGTTTTTATAGTCACAGGAGAAACTGAAAACAAGTCTCTAGATAACACTACAAAGAAAGTTCAGGTGCCAAAGTCTCCAGGTTCAGAAGATCTTCAGATGGCTAGTTGGCATTCTCAGGCAGTGGGCATGCTCAGACGGCTTCTTCAAAGACAAACAAACAGTCAACAGAGAGCATCTGTCTTAGCTCCCAGTTGTTAGCCCCCAAACAGAGGCTGCCAGGAGTCCGGTGGATGACTGAAGTCAAGAGGGAAGATAACAGATCCCTAGTCTAAGAACTACAGGTAACTAATGACTACAAAGAGACAGAGATTTGTCCTCTCCAAGGAATAAGCTTCCTAACTGGCTTTGTAAAAAGGTCAAACCTTTCTATCATGAACATGTACAAACACACACACGCGCGCGCGCACACACACACACACACACACACACACACACAGACACAGGGTCAAAAAGTCTAGTTGAATTGTTTTCTAAGAAAAGTTTATGTCTAGGACAACTATAATTTTGTTTTCTTTCAATTTATGTCATAGTTTTCTTTATTTTCACCTAAACTTAATCTTCTCTTCAGATAACAAGGCATCTATCATAAATAGTATACATCTTGAGTATCTTGCAGAGTCACTAAACCTTCAACAGTCATAGTTATATCAAAAAACATACATGTACTCTTAATGTCATTTGTAATCCCAGGGGGAAAACATCTTCCTTAAAACGAGGTTGAATGTTTGCTTAATATCTTTAATCTTTAGATGTTTCAGAAGATTTAATTATAACAATGAAATGCAGAATTCAAGGAACAATTGGAAAAATCTGCTCCCCAGAATAAGAAGAAAGAAAATATATTTCTCCTAGACAATTCTAATAGTATTAAATTTCTAAAGTTAATTTGACAGTAATATGGACTTCTATTATATTTTAGAAAATTGGAATTCTGAACTAGTAGCATATATTATAGATTTAATGTATAAAATATAGAACATGTTTCTTGGAGCCTTGATCAGACAAGGAAAAATGAAAACCTGCTAAAGAAATTCAAAAGAAAGTTCTGAGGACTGTGGGTGGAGGAAACATTACCGTTGGCAGATTGCTTGCTGCACATCCTGCATCCATCCAGACATGATCCTAATCCCAGAATTTAGAGGTAGAAGCTGTGTAGGAACAGCAGTGCAAACTCATCATCAGCTACATAGCAAGTTGGTGGCAAACCTGAATAACAAATGGCCCTCACTCAGGAAAAATTTCCACTGTTTAAAATAATGTGACAACTCAAGACTTTGCCAAACTTATTCTAAAAGGTATTTTAAGCATTCACATTAAGACAAAAGACTAAATGCTGCTGATACAACACTTTCTTTTTGTATTACACTAAAATTGGATAAGATGTAAAGTGAATAAATGAATTAATTAATGGAAAAATAAATTAAATGTTCATAATTTAAATATAATTATAATGCTAAGAGTAAATAAGGCCTATGATTATAATAAATGAATATTAAGAGAAAATTAAATGGGAGTAACTTACATAATTAAATGAAGTTTCCAATATTGTCTGTAAGATTCAGTTTATAATGTTTTCCAGAGTTAGTTTCAAATAATAACACACAGAAATATTTTTGATTATATACTAAATGTCATATGGGTTATAATCTACCATTTGTTATAAACTACTTAAATATAATAAGGTTTTTCTGAGAAAAAATAAAACATGAGAAGAGTAAGAAATTCAGTGGGGATTAAAACAAAACCCTAGCAATGTGCAAGGAAGGTTCACTAACTGAAGCATGACTACACTCTACAGTAATAATGCAGACATAGAACCCATGGAAGATTTACTTAACTGAACAGTGTCTACACAGGAATTACAATAAATGATTTGAAACCATGAATATGTAAAATTTATAAGACGTACATGATCTGGTGATTTTATGAAAATAAGTTTCAAATAAAGTAGAATCTTTATATATAACATAATATTCAGTATTGTGAGAAAAGAGCCTAAAGACTTCTTTATCACATACATGAACATTGATTATGTTGTGACAGAATAAGATATACTCTTAAAACTTGTGAGGTCTAAAATGTGTGGATTTTATGAAACCCCCCAAATCAGTTATTTCCCTGGTAGTTCAGATGGTAGTATGATGCTACCCATAGGTTGTATTTATATTTATATATATAATTATATTTTGAGCTAATCCTTCAACACAAGTATTTTGATGAGTAGTTTTTAAAAACAGCACTTTGTCTTCACTTTTAATTACAATGGAGGAAAATCAAGCCAAAATATAACCCATAAAACATTGATTAGCTATGTATTTAATATAAAACTCTGCAATCTGAAGGTACAGATTGAGATGACTATTAAACAAGTGTGTCTCGATTTCCTTGTTTTTGATGTAAGGTTAGCACATGACTTGGAATACAGAAAATGTACTTCCAGGAAATCATACTCACAGGGGAAAGCAGAAGAACCCAAGACCACAAAGAGAAGGTTTTCAAAATTCTGCAGGACTTTGCTGTCCATTTTTGCATCTGCTCGCAAGAAAATACATCCAAACAAACTCTACGAGTGACAGAAATCCCTAATTTAGGAAAAGGCTGGTATTCTAACTGAGGTGATAAACAAAAGAAACAACACTTACTTATGATATATCATAAAGTAGTTTCACAATGGACTTCAATTTATGGCACTCAGGTTGTTAGATACACACTTAAATACCAAGCTCTCTTTGATTTATCCATGTCCAAATACCCACAAGGCTAGAACTGTAGGAAGCAGTCAAGGAGAGTGAAAATATATTTCTGAAGGAGACAAAGTACTTTCAGTGGAGATAAATGTGGAGGCAGAATAGATTAGGAAAGAACATTCCCTTCTGAAACCCTATTTGCCTTCTGCTGAGTTACAAGGGCTCTCTGCTTTATGGTTTCAATGACTTTTAAAATCTCTTCAGCTACCAAGAACAACAGAATTTGTGGAAATCTGTTCTTGTTTCTTAAAGATTATTTCTTGTTTTATGGCATCAATTATTTGTCATTCTTTGCGTTCCAGACTTTCTTCATAATGTCTTGGATTTGGTCCTTTCTTGTTTTTTGTTTGCAAATTGTCTTGGTTAAGGTATTTTCTCTTTAGAGGAGAGAATTCCAAAGTTAACATATATACATATAAACATATGTAATAATGTATATATATATATATATATACACACACATATACATACATATATATTACATAATGCATATGGCTTTAAATCATTTATTGTAATTCCTGTGTAGACACGCTTCAGTCAGTAAATCTTCCATGGGTCCTATGTCGGCATTATATATATGAATATATATACACATACATACATACAATATACTGATATTATATATGGGATAGAATACTCCCTCTGAATGCCCATGTGATAAAGGCTTAGTCCCTAGCACATGTCACTACCAGAAGAGGATAGTATCTTTACACATTAGGGCCCAGTTGAAGAAACTGTGTCTTGAGGCTAGCTTGCTTGTGAAGGGGAAAACGAGACCCTAGCCTCCCCTTTTTGTTTTCATTCTCAGACACCATTAAACAATCAGACCTCTGTTACCATTTCTGTCTTAATTTTCTATCCTAAATGCTTTAGTCCTAAAACAACAAAATATCCAAGGAATGGATCATCTAAACCATTAGCAAAAATGATATTTTCCTTAAGTTGTTTTTTGTCAAGAATCTGTCATGGCAATAGAAATCTGACTAATATGATTGATACAAAACAAATATGTCCCTTATTTGTGCACATCAACTCCTCTACCTCATATATATCCCTAGAGACAGTTGTGTATATTTTGATATAATAAACTATCCCAGGTATTTAGGAAAACCTTATCACACATATACAACAGATATTATCAAATTTTTCACTAATAAATCTCTTGCATGCTAGTACTAAGAATGCTATAAATTTACTCAGGATGCAACCAAAATACACTTTTGAAAAAAGTAAGACAGCAAATGTATTTAACTGTGAGTGTTATAGGATGCTTTAAGGAATGAGGGAACCAGTACAACAAAGCTGGTTTGAAGGAGTTGTTTAGGAAGATCAGACTGCTGTGCTATATACATTGGTGGTGAATCTATAGGACTGTTTATCTTTAGTGTTATATATTTAACTGGAAATATACATAACTATATATATATATGTATTATGTATTTCATATATAAACAATATTCCAAATATATTATGTATTTCATATATATTTCATATATATTATGTATTTTATTGGATATATTACATTATTTTCAGCTTCTGTATATTTTTATAATGGTGCTTATAAAGATAAGAAATGACAAGTCAGATCATAGTTGAAAGCAATTGACAAAAGGAAAAATTTACTTATTACCTTATGAACCGAAGTGTGCTTTGAAAAGCCATAAGTTTATGAATTAAGAGCAAAATAAAGCAAAGTTGAAGGCTTACTTAAAATAGCTGTTTCTGCTCTATAATATTACTGCCCCTAGAAATGGCTTGGTGGTGAGTTATACAAGACTCAGTCAACTCTGCCACCAGGAGTAGTAGCTCATAAACGTCCAAGCCACATCTTTCTTTATTTATCCTCACAGCAAATACCACCGGGCATTGTAAGGAATGCTTGACCTATGAACCTTGAAATATTGAATCTTGAGCCTTTAATTATCTTGTCTCTGTCATCTTGTTTATGCCAAATTTCAGATAGAGTAGGGCAGATCTGACAATACATACTTGTAATAAAAGTGGAAAGTAAAAGGTTCTATTTGTAGGGTTACATTTTTCAAAACCTACTTTTAATATGGGTTCTCAAATGCTTCAACCCCCTTCTAGCCCATCCTCCAAGGGTAGGGGAGAAAAAGTGCTAAATAGGACAAGGGGATATGGACTTGCTTAGAAGTAGTTCTATGGGGCAATTCCAATCTCCATTTGTGTGGACACCAGCAGTCCAGTTCAAGGACTGGTATCAGGATACCAAACAAGAATCAGCAGCAATTGTGTGATCCAGCAGAAATCCCCAGCCTCCACCTAATCAGCCTGAGTCAGTAGGAATAACGAGGACCAGCTGGGATGCCAGGAGAAGTTTTCTGTTGTACCTTTCTCAATAAAGTGAAGATCATCAAAGATGGAAGACCAACAAAACATTGCAAGTCTAGCTATGCAAGTGCTCCATCACTGTCTATTGAGTCCCACTTGTACTCTTTCCAAACATTATATGCCCTCCCACAGTCTTGCCTTAGCAAAATACAACATGAGTCTGCAACACATGACATGTCCAAATACACCCACTTCATTGATTAACAATAAAATTTGTCAATTAAAACAGATACTTTAGAGCACTCAGTTTTTATGGGAAACAGAAACCCTCCAACAAATACCGATTGTTTCAACCCTAAGAATATGTGGATATCTTAGACAACACTAGAAAGGACTTTGGGGTTTCAGACTAAGATTGCTAACAGCTACCATTAAATGAGATTATCCTGGATTATGTAAATTATCCAATATTTTATTTTAAAAGTCCACAAAGGTAGGAGATAGAAGACAAAGAATTAAATTGGTGTGATCTGAGGTCTCAAAACACTATTTGAAGGTATTAATGACAGAAGTAAGGGACCACAGCAGCGACAGAGGTCTCAAACTGAAAGAGTTTAAACTTTTCAAGATCTCCGTCCTCCTCTCTCTCTTCCCCAGTGTTTTGACTTTGAAGAAACCTCAGAATTTCAGTTTTCTATAACCTGTCTGACACAAGAAAAGTAAGTCCACAGGATTCAGCTACCTCCTAAAACTATGATGAAAATATGCAACGCTTCATGTTCTCTCTTTTGTAGAAGTCATCTGTTTTCTCAGCCATGAAAACTTAGCTGCTCTCTCCAGGTATCTTTGAACTACCTACCTACCTACACTACCTATGAAAAGGGAGAAGAAGGTAGTCTAGAGAACAGTTAGTAGCATCCGATTGGGTGTCAAGGATTCACATGTGTTGTTAAATCACTGGTTAATCCTTATTTCAACTAATAATCAACTGCTTGGATGTCAGACCAAAGTGCACTCTCTGTGTCTTCATCCACACTGTAAAATATGTCAAACCTTGTCATATAGCAATAGAGATTTAACTTTATTTCTTAGTATTATAGAGACATTAGATCCTACAAGAAAATGAATATTTTCAACTTTTAGTACTATGATTTCTGTTGTCTCACACTCAACAAAAGTCCAGTAGAACTAGGTGGATAGACTTCTGCCCTAACACCCTACTATTCAAGAAATGGGAGAACTAGACAATGGATTTTGGGCTTTCTATTTTTATGTCTTCTATTCATGTTCAAAGTCATTTTTTCTAAAACGAAAAGACAACCACGGCTTTTGGCAGTAAGTACACTTACAAGAGCTTGTTTTGTCTACACAGTGGATCTTCTTACTGCTAATTCTTGATAATATTTCCATACCAATGAAAAGAATGGAAAGTGCTGATGGGCAAGGATTCTATGGTTAAATGCTTGCAAAAGCTCTTCTTCTTTTCAATGGATGGCTTGTTTATAAGTGAAAGGGGACATACTAATGTGTCTTCCACTTAGGACACTTGGTAATACTCAACGAATGTCAGATTTCTGTCTCTTCCAGTGAAGTATTTCACATGCCAGTGGTCACCAATGAGTTTACTGTTCAGAAAAGTTAAGGATCCTGAAAGCCTGTGATTAAAACTCCTGCCAACTGGCAAACCTTTGAAAGGTCTCCTTCTCAACCTAAAGCCAAACTTGAGGAAAGTTTAGTCTATTAGACTTGGCTTGAATTTTTTTCCTTTAGTATGAGTTTTCTTCTCTGAAAGACTCCCCAGAAGGATGAATTAATAAAATTTCAAGGAAAGAAACATTCAGATCTAACAGGAAAGTGGACAAAGGTATTATTATACATAAAAAAGGCTAGAGACTGCCTTAGCATCATATCTTAACACTCAACCAACCTAACTTCTCCAAATCAAAAAACACGGAGATACAGCCAGGCCCTCTGAGACCCTCTCAGCACACTTCCTTCCTCTTTACTTTTTCTCTTGCACATGATAAGTTTTATTGGCACTAATTCCAGTGCTCATTAGGTATAACATGTCACTTGAAACCTGTAATGCCTCCCTCAGCATTCCAAATTTCTATCTGAGTTTCTGAGGTTTGTCTCTATGCTAGTCCTAAGCAAGACTAGAGAACTGTAAGAAGCTTTGAGTTGTAGGTTAGGGTTCTTCATACTTTTATAAGTCCTCTTCCCAGAAGGTTGGATAGCCATTCCTCTACTGTATAAAATATGACAAAGATTAGTGATTGCTTATTTGGTGTAAGTCTTCCTTATTTGTTAAAGATGTATTTTAACATATTTGCATAAAAAATTAAACATCCTATTGTAGCTTGTTGGTTATGATAGCATGATGGAGTATTAAACATTATTCTGTGCTTTCTTGTTTTCTCTGACTTGACTATTATAATAAAATCTTGAATTAAATACATACACTTCAAACTATGTACTTTCTTCCCAGTGCACATTTTGTACATATTAATTCAACCATTTTTCTTCCCCAAATGAATGTTAGTAGCCACTAAGTTCTTTTACATTATTCTTTTTTTAAAATGCATAGACTAGTTCATCACTCAGAGATCAGAGGGGCTTCTCTGGAGGAGTATATGATGATTGACACAGAAACTTAAAACTGCAAATAATAAAAAGCTGTGGACTGTTCACTCTAAAGGGGACATTTATATCATACCTCTGACTCACAGGGCTCATGAATCATCTCAAAATAGGAAACTGAAATATTGTAAGAGATAAATGAGGTGTGTGTCTCTAAGGAAACAGTATTTTACCAACCTGACAGGACAGGTACACATATGAGCTTACATCAGTTGAGACAATATTCACACAAGTCTTGAAAAGGATTGATCCAGATGAAACAAGGGAATGGAGGAGGGATCTGGGCAATGAATTCTATCCTTAGATTATAGGCTATTAATAGTTGAAAGCTGCTGAGAGGAGGAAAGTAAGTGAGATGGAGAGAAAGACTCAATATCCATTAAGATTGTAGGTCTAGTGAATCAAGTACATTCCAGTGGATGGCCACATACCCAAGAATACAAGGGCAGCACAAACCACACTTGGTGGATCTTTAAAAACCATTAGGACATCAAGTTCAGTCAGTAGGAAAGAAGGGTTGGGTGTATGAAGAGTTATAGGAGGGAGGATGAGTATCATAAAAATACATTTATTTCTATTCATTCTGCTAGCCCTCAGGGTTTCAGTCCTGTTCCACCCATACCCAATCATGATACCCTTTTCTCTGCATGTCCCATCCCCCACCCAGGTCCCTTGTTAACTCTTTTTCCCAAGATTGCTTTCTTTTCCTTCATAAGTGGGATTGAACAATCCTTACTTGGGCCCTTCTGCTTGTTAACCTTCCTGAATTCTATGGATTGTATCCTAGGTATTCTGTACATTTTTGGCTAATATCTACTTATTAGTGAGAGTGCATACCATGCATATGCTTTTGGGTCTGAGTTACCTCATTCAGGATGATATTTTCTAGTTCCATCTATTTGCCTGCAAAACTCAGGATGTCCTCATTCTTAACAGTTGAGTAGTATTCCATTGTGTAAAAGAATCACATTTTCTGTATCTATTTTTCCATTGTAAGACATCTGGTGTTGTTTCCACCTTATAGCTGTCACAGATAATGCTGCTATGAACATAGTGAAGCATGTGTTCTTTTGGCATGATGGGGCATCTTTTGGGGATATGCCCAATAGTGGGTCTTCAGGTAGATCTATTTCCAATTTTCTGAGGAATCTCCAGATTGATTTCCAGAGTAGTTGTACCAGTTTGCAATCTGATCAAGAATGGAGGAGTATTTCTCTTTCTCCACATCCTTGCCAACATGTGATGTCACCTGACTCTTTGATCTTAGCCATTCTCATTGGTATAAGGTGGAATTTCAGGGACATTTTGATTGCATTTCCCTGATCACTAAGGACTTTAAACATTTCTTTAAGTGCTTCTCGGCCATTCAAGATTCCTCTGTTGTGACTTCTCTGCTTAGCTATATACCCCATTTTTAGATTGAGTTGTTTGGTGTTTTTTTGTTTTTATTGGAGGTTAGGTTCTTGAGTTATTTATATATTTTGAATACTAGCTCTCTATCAGATGTGGGGTTAGTGAAGATTATTTTCCCAATCTGTAGGTTGCTGATTTGTCTTATTGGTTATGTCCTTTGCTTTACAGAAGCTTTCCAGTTTCATGAGGTCTCATTTATTAATTCTTTTTCTTAGAATTAGAGTTCTGTTTAGGAAATTTCCCCCCAGTGCCGAACTCAGGGGTTGGAGGTAGGAGATAGGGGGATCCTCTAGAAAGTACCAGAGACCTGGAAAGTGAGAGACTCTCATGACTCAAATGGAAGGACCTTAGATGAAATGCCCAACAGTGGGGAAAGGGAGCTTGTTGAGTCCACCTTCAGTAGAAAGACTACTGTGGAGGTCAAAGACTCAAGTGGAGGTCAAAAATTCTGATCCATAATTGTTCCTCTGTGAAAGAACTAAAGAGACAAAAATGGAGAAGACACTCAGGGAAAAGCAGTCTAGTGACCAGCCCAACTTGGGATTCATCTCAAGGGGTGGTTCCAAGGGCAAGCATTATTACTGATACTATGGTGTGCTTACAGACAGGAGCCTAGCCTGGCTGTCCTCTGAGAGGCCCAACAAGTAGCTGACTGAGATGGACATAGATACTTACACCCAATGGATTGAAATTGAGGACCCCTCTGGTTGGATTAGGGAAAAGCTGGAAGAAGCTGAGAAGGAGGATGTCCCCATAGAAACACCAGCAGTCTCAACTAACTCGGACCCCTGAGATCTCTCAGACACTGAGCCACCAACAGACAGCATACAGCTGGACTGAGGCCCCTGACACATATTCAGCAGAGGACTGGCTGGTCTGGCCTCAGTGTGAGAAAACACAGCCACCCTTGAGAGATTTGAGGCCCTAGGGAGTGGGGAGACCTGGCAAGGGTCAGGGGTACATCCTCTTGGAGACAGTGGGGAAGAAGGAGGAAGAACTGTGGGAGGGCCAGCTGAGGGGGGGGCATAATGACTAGACTGTAAAAAAATAAAAACAATAAAAAGTACATTTCATGAAATTCTCAAAGAATTAATTTTAAAATATATATTTTCCAGATTTGTGTGTTCTCACACTTAATTCTTTATGGAAACTTTTGTTTATATTTGAGATTGTGACAGATTTACCTCATTTTCTCTTTCTCTTTCCCTCTCCAAGCTCTCTCTTATACCTTTCAGCTTTATGACTTTTTCCATTAGCTTCAAAATCAAAAGGTTATCCAATGTGTTTTAAATATCAAACAATGAAAATGAATTCAATCAAGACTTCAGCCTTACTTTACTCCTTTCTGTCCTCACTATTTCTGTCCTCACTATCTTGCTAGAGCTAATGATTGTCTTTATCTTGAAATGTGAACATTTCTAAAAGTATTTAGACCCATTTATACACAGAAATATGTAAAATGTAAAAAATATATTGTAATTTTTACTCTGTCATTATATTATCTCTCAGTATACCATAGATTCATTTCAATATTATCATGTTTATTGATTCATCAGACATAAGGAACTTTGATGTTCAAGTCAGCACAAGATTTACCCAATTACATTCCTTCCGTAGTTGTGCATTCAAATCATCATCTAATATCCACTTCTGAAGTAATTTAACAGACATGCCCCAGTGAATTCCGCGGTACTCTCTGAAAGCAGGTTTTCTGAAGCTAGTAGTTTCTCAGCTGGGAGTTTCAGGCCAATATGACATTTTCTCAAAGGATATGTGCTTTTCTTCATTCAAGAAAAACAACTATTCAAATTACCTTCACAGGTATGTAATTCCTTATACCCTCATACTGGTGATAAAATCTTGCCTAGGGCTTGAATATATGCATTGAGAGCTAAAGCAATGTGAAAACACATCACACAGGCTACTTGAAGGAAGTCAGAAGTCCGGAATCCCACAGCTATTATGAAATATTAATGTGAAGCATGCACACAAGACTAAAAATCTGTCATTTTTTTTATATGTGTAGCTAAACTAAGCAAATTACACTATTTCTATAACTTAATTTCACTCCAGAAGGAAAAGGAAGAGACTCGCACTTGTAATGAGAACATAAGATTGTTATTAAAGTCTAACCTCATATTTGATGTATATTTTACATTTTGTAAGATTCTAAGATATAGTGATCTAGTTCTCCTACCTGTGCTGATTTTAGAGTTGTCTCTTGTTTACTACACCGTTGAGATCAAGGCATGAAGTGAACTCTGTTGACAGATGTATATCATAGCACTGAGTGTAGATCCCTCTTCAAGCCCCTCCCAAAACAACACAGCAAAGGTCTTAGGCTCACCTATCATGATTGGCTGTAAACAGCACAGCAAAGGTTTCAGGCTCACCCACCATGATTGACTGCTAGGTGGTATCTACTGAGTATCACTGAGACTCAGCTGCCTGATAACATGTGACCCTGTACAAATGCAACTTTTGTACAGATATTTTCCTCTAGAGAACAAATAAAGAAGGATTTCAGTAGCTAAGAATTGTGAATAAGAAAAGATACAAATTAGAGACAACAATCAATTTCATTATGTAATAATTGATTGGTGTTTAATAAATCACTTGAAATATGGTTAAATAGCAACTAAATATAATTTTTTCATTGTAGTTTAAAACTTTAAAACATAGTTATGTTAAGACTTATTTCAGTTTTTACATTTTATTGTAATGAAATACATGTAGAAGGACACTTACTATGTTAACATATTTCTTTCAATTTGTTTTATGAATATATCTTGATTAAAATCTCTCCCCTCCCCTAACTCCTCCCAGATACTCTCTTCCTCCCTACTCACACAGCTTTACTTTTTCCTCTTTCTTTTTCTAAAAAAAAATATGAATAATAAAAACAAACAAAACAAATTAAAAAAGAAAAACAGAAAGTAAAAAGCACTCAGAACTCCACAGAACCTGAACTTGTTTACATTGATCAACTACTTCTGGATGGTACTACAAAATACTCTGAACAGTGCTGAAGGAAAAACGAAACCATCAGTATAGACCAGCTTCAAACTCTGCAACCTCCAATTTTGACCCACTGTGAAATATCTTGGTGCAATAATGGTACACATATAATGTAAGAAACCCACCACTTTCAACAGAATTTAAGTCCCATTCCATCAGTTACAACCTATGACTGACACTGCTAATGAGGTACAAACATGAGAGTAGAAAAGACATGATCTCTAGGTGACAACCTAATACGATATTATTCTACTAAAGAAGAGTATCAGTAAAATGACTCTAAACATTAGCCTACTTTTAACAGTCATTTGAATATTAATGAATCTCTTCATGTTTTCTGCAATTAAACTTCTACTAATAGGCTCTTGCAAATAATGCTACTGTAATAAAAAAGGGGGGGGATAAAATCTGGAGAGTAAATAAATAAATAAATAAAAGACAAAAATACTTTGAATTCTACTTTTAATTCTTTTGCGTATATTTATCAAAACATGGAATTGACAAATTATATGATCATGCTATTTTTTATTTTACTTTTAGCAGAGCCTTCACATTATTTTCTGTGATGACAACACAGTTTTATGATCTGACGAACAATATGCTAGAGATCTAAATCTCCATCTTTCTCAACATGTGCTATTTACTGACTCTGAATTTTTAGTTTTTTGTTGGTGTATTTTGATAGTAGCCATCCTCAAGAGAGGAGAGGTTATTTAACTGGAGTTTTGATGATAGACATTTCAAATACAGGTAGACTATTGATTCATTCTCTTTGAATAAATGGCTATTCTTGTGTATCATTTGTGTTATATTAATGTGAAATTAAAATAAAATTTTCCATATTTAGACATTAATCCTTTATCAGATATGTGACTTGTCAATATTTTGTTCTGAAAGACTGAATTTAGAAATTTGGAAAAAGCATGCTAATGGAAATGCATTAATGTATAACCTTTACTTAATGAAGGCATAGGAAGTCTCTGTCACAAGCCAGGAAGGTGGACTGGTCAGTTCCAGGAACAGGATAGCGGTCAGCTATTAAGAAGATAACATTGCCCAGAATAAGGAACAGGACAGTGGTCAGTCATTAAGAAGATAGCATTGACCAAACCACATTCCTCTAGACAATGAGTGATCAGAATGACTTCCTTGTGATCTGGCTCAACTAGGTAGTGGGTTCCTTTAGAATTTTCCATTGTTCTCTTGTTATGTTTCCTTGGTAACCCTTTCACCCTCCTAGTTTGTGGTTTTTCCCTTTACCACTTACTCGTGGTTGAACCCCTCTGGCCTGCCAGGCTATGAGTTCGACCCTAGATCTAGAATAAACCTCATGTGATTGCAGCAAGATAGGTCTCTTGTGAGTTATTGGGTGGTCGTGTTATCCCGAGACTTGAGTGAGGGTCTCCCCAGCTATGGGGGTCTTTCATTTCCTTTCCATCCAATGCCTTATACAGTGTTGATAGGATGTTTTAATGAATAGAAGCTTTTCATTGTATTTTAATCAGTTATCTATTTAAGTTTTTGTTGCCTGTGCTGTAATGTCAAAATAATCATTACCAACTCTAGCATAATGATTCTTTCTTCCAGTTTTCTTCTCAGAGTAAGAATTGCATTCCTTACCTTGAAGTCTTTAACTGGTGTTTACTTACTGTTGTTAGTATCTTAAAAGTCTGTTCTGTGAAAAATAATTTGACTAAGCATGTCAAGATTTGTTTATAAGATTTCTATTTATTCATTTGTTTATAAGATTTCTATTTATTCAAAGGCCTGTGTTTCTGACTCATGCCAGTATCATACAGCTTTGATTAGGATAGCTTTGTTACAAGTTTTGAACTAAATAAATGTCTAACTTCATTATATACTTTCTCAAAAATATTTTTGTCTAAATTCTTCATGAAGGGTTTAAAATATTCAAGTATTATATAATACTGGACTTATAGGATATTTTTCTCTTTGACAATCGCTTACTATTCCCTCTAGAAATCTAAAAAGCTTTATAATATAACTTACCAATGTAACTAAACTTACTCGAAAGAAATTTAGATGCCCCAGAGGTTGACAATAAAATTAATCATTCATCTTTAAAAAAAATGTGAAAATGTTCACAATTGTTTGTTTAACTTTTATTTTCTAATGATTTTATACCTGAATACCACATTTATATCATTTGTACTCCTTCTTTGGATCATCCAATTCCTCAGTGTTTTTTTCACTCCTTTTGTTCTTCACTTATTATTATTATACATACATGCACACACACACACACACAGTCCTTATTTAGGCAACTGCTTTGTTGATATTTCATGAATGTAGTTTCCATATAATGTCTAGAAGATGCTATCTATAAGCATGATCCTCTAGTTCTTATACTGCTTCCTTTTATAATTTTTTTCAAACCCTGAAGGGTGAGATACAATATTTACTTGAAAAATAAAGGACAGAATATAAATTATTTTCATGATTATAAAAAAACCCTTAAATCTGACTAGGGAGATAGCTCAGTGGATAGAGTGCTTGCTCAGCAAATATGAAAACCTGAGCACAGATCTCTAGAACCAATGTGGAGCGTAATGTACCATGTGCTTCTGTAATCCCAGAGCTACTTAAAGCAATGCTGGAGGGGAAAGCAGTAGATTCTTCATGAGTTCTCAGGTCAGATAGCCTGACATGAAGTAGGCAAGGAAGAAAAACCCTAACCTGAAACACAGTGAACGGTAAGAACCCAAACCTATTACCACCATGAGCTTGTTGTGACACACACACACACACACACACATACATACACACACACACACACACACACACAAACACACCACACTGGGGGGAAGAGAGACAGAGAGAGAGAGAGAGAGAGAGAGAGAGAGAGAGAGAGAGAGAGAGAGAGAGAGAGAGAGAGAGAGAGAGAGAGAAAGACAGATTAAAGCAAAGAATTTTAAATACCAACTTTGCAGGTAAAAGTCATATTTAAAGTCTCAGAAAATACATATTTGCCAGTGGGATGGACTCTGCTGGGTTCTGAGTGCCAGAGCAGATCCCATTGTGCTTGGACCTTGTACATTATTATTGTTTTTGTGTATCATTTATAGCCGATACCTACTTAATTTCACCTATGTATTAATTTAACTCTGACTCAGAAAGGCAACTTAGCACTATGTTTAAGTATCTAGAGAAGATGGTCTTTAAGAATCATTTCCCCAAAAGCATTCTCACTTGATTTGTAAAATATTTTTTTTCCAGTCACAAGAAAATTATAACGGGCAAGGCAAGGGCTAAGTATTAACTGAGGTCCTTCCCTTACCAGACTAATTTAATTATTTTACCCTCACACATAAGCATGAATAATCTATTTTTAGTGTTATAACTGATAAATATATACTTTCCTTAACACATGCCAAGTATAAAAGTTATAGAGTAGTGATAGCTTCCTGTAATCCTATCTTTTAAGAAGGAGAGATAGGAGAATCAGGAATCAGGTCATCCTCAGCTATATAGTAAGCCCAAGGCCAGCCTGAGCTACATGAGACTTTATTTGACACAACTTTACAAGATATATATTAAAAAGAGAGTTTAACACTAGAATTGGAAAGAGAAACACAAAAAGTAGGGAGATGGCTCAGTAAGTAAAATACCTGCCATATTAACATGAGCATTGATCTACATACATATAAATCCAGCCTGAGGATGAAGAGAATGGTCAATCCTGGAGCTCTCTGACCTGCCCCTCTGGCCAACTGGAGATGTCTAGTTCAGTGAAAGACTGCTTCAAAAGAATTTAATAAGATGAGGAGCAATAGAGGGATATCAGACAATGGCCTCAGCCTTTCACATGTACATATATATGCACAGGCACATCACACAATACATACACACAAACACACACACAGTAAAAATAAAAACATGAGTGCAAAAATGTTGCATTGTAAAGATACAGACTTGTGCAGCCTAACATCATTCATAGAACCTAAGTTCTTCTAATTAACTTTGCCTGAAGATGAAAAGAATACATGAGACAGAAATGTCAAGTTTCCTCACAGCCTGTGACATTAGGACTGATGTTCAGCTTAGTCCTACCACTTTTATATGTTACTAAAATTCAGTCCCCTAAAACCCTCAAACAGAAGACATTGTCTTAGAAGAGAAACACTGTCTTGGAACTGGGGAAGAAGACAAATGTCCTTCTTACAGAACCAGTCTCTGGTCAACATCCCAAGAGACAAAGTCAATGGAATCTGTGAGGACCAGTGAGTGTTCCCAAATAGCCCATCTTTTATATATGGTGGGACTAATGGCTCCAGCAGCATATGTAGCAGAGGATGGCCTAATTAGTCATCAATGGGAGGAGAGGCCCTTAGTCCTATGAAGGTTCTATGCCCCAGTATAAGGGAATGCCAGGGCCAGGAAGTGGGAGAGGGTGGGTTGGTGAGCAGGGGGAGGGGGATGGGAACAGGTTTTTTATTTTATTTAATTTTTTTCCCTTTTTTTTCAGAGAGGAAACCAGGAAAGGAGATATCATATGAGGTAAATAAAGGAAATATCTAATAAAAACTAACCAACTAACTAAATAACTAAGTAAATAACTAAATAAGTAACTAACTAAATAAAGTAGTAAATGCCTGATTGAAAAAAATAAAGATTGTAGATGGCAGAACTAGTAAATATGACAATGTCCTGACTAGCTATCCCATGGGGAAAGACAGGATCATTGACCATGATATCCTCTTCAAATAGCTTGAGCTGCTGTTGTTAATATGTTCTTGTTCTTGACACTCACACCTAATCTATCTTATCTGTCTTTCTCATTTTCACTGTATTGGGTGAAGAGAGCTCTTGCTTGGTAACAGCTCCCATGGAATGTGGTAACTGAGGAGAAGAGTAAGAGAGAAGGATAGAAAAAGGGAGCGGGAAGGAGAGGGAGAGAAGGAGGAGGTGAGATAAAATCCAAAAAGTTGGAAAAACAATAAACTGTGAGCTGTCAAGAAATCTTGTACCCATATATGAATCTTAACTGGATACAATATTTTATTTTATTCATGTCTAGAAGTAACAAATCAGATGGGAACAATTGCTCAACACCAAGGTTTACTCCCTTCCATCTAGAATAATGGGACATCAACCCCCATCAGAGTTTCTTTGCCAACTGCCAGTTAATAATGCAGCAGCAACTATTAATCTTCTGTAGCTAGAGTGGTAGAATCGACTGTGTAGTATTTTACCAAGGAAGGGGTTGCCTACTGCCTGTCAACAGCACTGATTGGCAACTGCTTATCTGAATACTGAAACACAGCAAGCAAGATGAGTCACATGCCAGGCCTTCCAACCTGAGCTAGAGAATGGTTCTTTTTTTTTTTTTTAATTCAATATTTTCTTTATTTACATTTCAAATGTTTCCCATTTTCTCTCCCTCCTGGAAACACCTTATCACATCCTCCCCCCACCCTGCTTCTTGGAGGGTGTTCCTCCACCCACCTCCCCACTCCCACCTCCCCACCCTTGATTTCCCCATACTGGGGCATCTATGGAGCCTTCACAGGACCAAAGACCTCTCCTCCCATTGATGCATGACAAGGCCATCCTCTGTTACATATGCAAGTCAAGCCATCTACACTCCTTTGTTGATGGCTTAGTCCCTGGGAGTTCTGGGAGATCTGGTTGGTTGGTATTGTTGTTCTTCCTATGGGGTTGCAAACCCCTCCAATTCCTTCAGTCATTTCTCTAACAACTCCATTGAAGACCCCATGCTCAGTCCAGTGGTTGGCTGCGAACATCCACTTCTGTATTTGTAAGGCTCTGGCAGGTCCTCTCAGGAGACAGCCATATCAGGCTCCTTTCAGCATACACTTCTTGGCATCCACAATAGTGTCTGGGTTTGTTAACTATATGGGATAAATCACCAGGTGGGCCAGTATCTGCATGGTCTTTCCTTCATTCTCTGCTTTATACTTTATCTCCATATTTGCTCCTGTGAGTATTTTGTTCTCCTTCTAAGAAGGCCCAAAGCACCCACACTTTGGTCTTCCTTCTTATTGAGCTTCATGTGGTCTGTGAATTGTATTCTGGCTATTTGGCACTTTTTGGGCTAATATCCACTTATCAGTGAGTGCATACCATATGTGTTCTTTTGTGATTGGGTTACCTCACTCAGGGTGAACTCGAGAAAGGTTCTTTACTTGAATTGATAAAGGAACTGTTTTCCAGAGGCTCAAGCATGACTACTAACCACAAATGATTCTTTTTGACTTCTGGAAGCTGCCACTCTCCTCTTTTAGAGAGCTCCAGGGTCCAGGATTCCATTCCAAAAGAGTCTAAGCCTCTCTTGGTTATTAATCTATATGCTCATCTCTCTGTCTTTCAATCACTTTGTCAGTCTCAAATTAATTTGTCTGTAATTGCTGTCAAAATTGTTGAGATAAAGGTCCTCTCTTATTTTATTAATCATTCCATTTGTTTACATCTCAAGTGATATCCCACTTCCTGGTTCCCCTTCCACAAGTCCCCATCCCACAACCTTCCTTTTCTCCCTCCTCTTTGCCTCAGGAGGACTACACTCACATAATTCTTTTAAAAAGTTGCTAGAATTAAGCCTAATGTCCTTTCATAGATTTGAAAAATTAAGCATCAAAATATAAAGAGCTCTACAAAATATACTAATCACATTGGATGATTAACAGCATATGATATCAACTGAATGGATGATTGACTGAATGGTTTGTCCCAAAAGGCAGACATAACTCCATCTCCTGTTCTTAACCCTCAGCCCACTCCTTCTTCATTTAATATTTAAAATTAATATCTCTTCTTCTCACAGTGTCTGTTAGTCACAAACAGCTTGAGAGTTACAACTGGAATGAGGAGGGTATTAGCACACAGTTTATTGCATACTCTATTTTGCCATGTTATTACCTAGATCCAGATATCTTTACACAACATGGACATCTCAGTTCCCCGTCAGGACATCAAACAGGCCTAGAGGGTTAAGGAACTTGCCTAACTGAGCACAGTTAATTGACTTTAGACTGGATATTGATCTTTACATTGTTGGTTCTATATTTGGTCCGGAAAAAAATAAAGTTCAGGCTATCTCAAGTAGCTGCCTTCACAGTCAGAAACGAGATTTGTGTCTAAGAGATAACTGAGATGCTTGAAACAGCTCTGCATTCTGTAGCCATGCAGACAAATACACTCATATCACAGTAGTTTTAAGGATCCCCTGTGGTCCTCTGCTCCCATCTCATAGACCTTGCTATTGGATCAGCAAGAATTTTTTAAAAAGAGCATTTAACTGAAGCATCTCACAGCAAGCAAGCGAGACCTCTAATCTCCCCAGGAGACAGACTCCATCACATCACTGAAGCCTGCTGGAAACGTGACAGTAATGACAAGTAGGAGCTGTATAGCTGCCATTCCCCTCTGCTGACATTACAAATATAAAGTCTCTCCTTTCCCAAAAAGTTCATTTGCTTGATCTATGGAGCTAAGGCTAGATATTTATTATCATTCTAGCATCAGATTCTGGCAGGAAGCAGTGGGTCTGTTAGCTTTGCACAAGAGAACATATTCTAGTAAAGATAAGCCAGCCCTATTCTCCCAATCCTTACTCCACCCCACTCTCCACTTAGTACCCACACATTTACAACCTACAAGGGCACAATCTGGTTATATACAGGTCCCTAATCTAATTGTCAAGGATAGAAGAGGCCAGAGAAGCCTCCCACGAAACAACAGGGAGGATAGCTAGAGTTTAATTATTGCATATGCTGAATAGTGGGAAAATTTTGAGGTTGTAAATAAATGATACCATGGAAAGGAAAGCAGATCTCAGCTCACTAGGACATAGCTTGCTGAGAACTCAATTTTCCAGGAGATTTATGACAATTTCTATGTCTATGATCATTTTGGACAGTTACTATGACTGTCAAAGAAATGCAGGAAGGAGGGGGACACTTCATTGCCATTATTCCACTTATAATTGAGACCTCAGTTCTCTGTCACCCTCTTCAAAGGCTTCACAAGAAATCATTTGTTTTGTTATTAGTCTCTTCCCAAAGTCTGTCTCTATCCTGTGGAATTGGTAAAGTGCCATGCACATAGCAGGAGCTTGGAAATTACAAGTAACTTAATGAGAATATTAGTCTCCTTCTTGCATTCTGATAACACATAGTGAAGCTGGATTGACTATTTTCCATCCTAATTTTCTTTTCTCCTCTTTTGCAAAGTATGAAGAGGGTAACAGTTTCTACTCAATTGGTAACCTCACATTTCAACACAATATTTTATTAAATAGACAAATTATTTAGTTGTTTCTTGGGCAGAATGTTAGTAAGTGGCTTCTAATGTAATTCAAATTTTAACATTCTAATATACAGAAAACAAGTTCTCATCCAACATGGCACTCGATAAATATGCAATCAAGTTGAGAACTAAGATGAATACTGATTAAACGATTATAGAGTTTATACAATTCAACACACTGAATTGTAATTAGACACTAGGTAATTTGGTAATTTTGTACCCTGCCATATTTAAACAAAATCAATGGGAAACAAGGTCTAGGAAGGTAATTATTTTAAGTAAATTGGACACAGTATGTGTCCCTAGAAAGAGATTTTTGATATGGTCTCTTTATGTTCCATTTACCTCCCTCCTTCCCAGTTTCTGGACTGATTAAAACTCCAAGTACATTTCTCAGTTTAAATTAGCATTGAAGTCAACAGGAATTTTTCATTCCTGCAGAGATCACCTGGAAAGAAGCCATCAAAATTAAGAACAGTTCACAGCTAATAGCAGCTAGTTGTTTTGTTTCTGAAAATGAAGTCCTGTGATCAGCAAAATTTAAGGGAGTGGAAGGTTTTGATTCATTAGCAACTCATAACACTTCTCTACATTCAATTTGCTGATTTGGTGTATTCTTCCCTACCATGAGAGATATGCTGGGAAGCAAGATACCCCAGTGGGGTAAGAGTGTCCATATAACTTGGGAGTGGCAAAATCCAGGGAAGTAAGTTATGTACTTAATTAAAAGGAAATTATTGCAGCCAATACCCTCAAGGTCCTACTGCTACTGTCCATACAAGACAGTGTTCAATAGGAAAAAGGTCCTACGGCTTCTGTCTATATAAGACAGCACTTAATAGGAAGAGACTAACATGGGCACTCAAATACAAACTTATATGTAGCCTCTCTACCTACAACAGTGTTTCTTCATTCATATCCAAAATCCATGGTGTTTCTAGGAAATGTGTGATTCATCAAGGGCAAAGATAGAGAAAAGATCATATATATGAACTGAGTATCAGGCTCACATCTATTTCAAATTTCTAGGAAGGAAGGGAGGGAATTGTGGCTGGAAAATGAATAAGAACAAGCCACACACACACACACACACACACACACACACACACACACACACAACTATACCATGTTGAAACATTTTGTGTGGTAGGTTTGAATTTTAATTAAAATAAGTCTGGAGATACACTTCAGTGATAGAGATCTTCTATTGTGGACAACACCCTAGATTTGATCACCACCCTAAACCCATCAAACAAAAGAAGGAAAATCTATAATGTCAACATCATACAGAAATTGCTACGTATTGAAAGAGACCACACATCTTTTATTTCATGAAGCATACATTTAAAGAGTGGTGTTGGAATTACAGTAAAATGAAGTCATATGCCTTGTTCTTCCTGAATTTATTAGCACATGTTAAATAATTCTAAAAAGGCTATTATGTCAGTATTATAGATATTATCAAGATTTCTGGAATCATTACAGTGGTAAAAATCCTACCACAGTGGATGAAAATTGAGAAATAACAGTTCAAATAGTTATACTAAGACAAAGAATCCAGTAAACATGTAGTTTAAAATTATTTCAGCCCTAATATATTTCAGCTAATGAATAGTGTAAGTATATTAGAGCATACTTATCCATTTATCTGTGAGATAGTCATTTATTTATGTTATCTCCACAGCACTCATGGTATCCAAGTATTTCACAGATACATGCTTTCATTTTTTCTCTTGGTTACATAGCAAGTATTATAATATCTTGACCATGCCATATATGTATACATATATGTATACATATAAATTTAAAAAAACTATGCTGAAAATATGATTTATGAGTTTGTATTCCCACCAGTAGATTATGGGGCTTCAAATTGAATGATATCCTTAACAATATTTGGTATTAGCCTACAAGTTTGTAACTGGCAATTTGGATTTTTCTGTGGCAAATATTCAAGCATGTATAGTTATACTCTATCTGTCTTTAGCTTTCATGTCCCGTGGTACTATTAACTTTCCAGTGAGTTTTTGGACAACCATTGCTGGAATCTCATTAGACTAACTACTGAAATTATTTCCCAGGACTTTACAACTTATTTGTTCTCTCATTAATGAATTTTGAGAGCTCTTTTATGTTTTCCATGTCAGTTCTCTGTTGATTATTGTTGGCTCCCTTCCGCCACCTCAGCTCTGCTGCAGAGGACTGACAGCATGCACCTAGAGGTGTCCACCTGTGGGGCTAAACAGTGGCCCGCTACGAACTGATGGTTTGCCTTTGAAAAGAGGAAGTCACACTGAGTCTCAATCGAGCCTACCTGCCTGAGAACTTGCTGACTTGTGAACATGCCTACTTGCCTGAGAACTTTGAGTATCCAGAGACCTTGGCGTCTCATGTCTGCTACCATGTTTATGTTATGTATATGTCTTGTACCTGGAGATTTCGGTTTTGCTTCTTAGCTGTACTTATAAATGTTCAAAATATTCTCAAGTAAATGGAAGCCTTGATAAAGCTACTTGGCCTCCGTATCTCTTTGTTCCTTGACCCTGCTTATTTTCCAGGTCCCTGTTTCAAACCTCCAGCTGAGAAGAACCCAGACCCATGGAGCTGCGACCACTTCAAATGTATTCTTTAAGTCCTTGACTTATGTTTTCCAATCTTTAAAGATATTTTTCAGATGTAAGATAGTGATGAAAACATAACTTACCAATTTTATATTTTATAGTTCACACATTTGGTGTTGCATGTGAGGAATTGTTTTCTAACCTAAAATACTATGTTCTATATGATTTTTACATATAATTTTAGGCTATGTAGATCTATGGTTAATTTGTTTAATTTTTCACATATTGTCTACCTTTTGGCCTATAGATTATCCTGCCTATTATAAATCTTCATTTTTCTCTATCCTTCCAATATCTATGTAAATGTATTTCTCTTTATCTTGTTAAATTGGAAATTAAGCAGCAAAGTTGACCCAGAAAACAGCTGTACTAAAGCTGCATTATCTTCTGCTTTCTGTTCATCCCATGAAATGTCACTGACCTAGTTCAGAAAAGGTAGAAGATGCAGGAGGGGGGAGAAGAGCTAAGCTGCCTGCTCTTAAGCATTGGTAAGTATAAATTTAATATGGAAGCTCTCTGAACAGTATAACATGGGGTCTTTACCTACTGCATGCTTAAATTTCCAGATCCTCAAATTCATCACTCACACTGTCAATATAATCACCCAGCTTTGTGTTCATAACATTTTAATTTTTAAATTAATTGTGCAAAGATTTTTCACATATATAAATTGTCCTTCCATTTAAACAGAATACAGTGATTGTTTCAGTATAGTTTGGGCATTAAACCCTTGCACTTCACATGAGTTTTTCCTCACATTAAAACAGGGACAGAGTATTTAGCAACATCTGGCTGCTTAGTCAAATTAATGCATAATGTGGCTTTTAGCTGTAGGCATAAATGCACAGGGAAGTAAATACAATAAGGAGACAGAATGAAGTAAAAACTCTCATCACATAGAGTCCCAAGCAAAAGATGTTTAGAGAGAATTAGAAACAGAAGGAATTTTAAGGGAATAAAAAGTAATTATTTATTATTTACATTTCTAAATACATATATAAGTCTTCATGTACATATACAAGCTTTCTTAGCAAAAGTAAACAAAATAGGACCTCGTGACAATATTTATTTCCCTAAATTGTAAGGTGATTGTAGGTAATATTATATAGCATCTTATACCACCTCTTCTGTTCTCATATTGTCTTTAGCAAGAACTTCAGATGGCAAAAGCTCTTTACCTGATAGAATAACCCAAAATTTTGTTATATGATTGATACAGTGTGCAGTGTTAGGAATAGAACCCACTGAGAAACATCCAAATTCCAAAATTTCCAGTTTAGAGGGATGTGGATCTAGTGGTTTTGTCTGAAATAGGTCCTAGTAATTTTCCACTAACATATATGATAAGGGTTGGTAAAGCTTTCAAATACACTAAGTATGTCTCATGTTACAAACACAATCTTCCCTACCTTTGCTAGGAATCATAATCCATTTTACCTGTTGGTCACAATCACTCAACTGAACAGTACCATAGTTCTTTATTTACTAATTCACAGACATGGGGAGCTTTAATTGGCTAGACAGCAGTTATGGGGAATCTCATACACATTGTATATACAATGAAATACAATCATATCTACCTTTCTCTTCCCCCTTGTAACCCGCTTCTTGTCTCCTCCAAATGCCACCACCTCATAATTTCATATCTTTGCTTTTAGTAATGCACTAAATCCAATTAGGATTGCCCAAGTGTCCATGACAGCAGGACCATCCATGGGATCATAGGGAGCATACCAAAACATACTTAAAGGCTGGAGAATCTTAGAACTTAAAATGAGGGCATTTAATAGAAATGTATGCATTAATGTATAACCTTTACTTAATGAAGGCATAGGAAGTCTCTGTCACGAGCCAGGAAGGTGGACTGGTCAGTTCCAGGAACAGGATAGCGGTCAGCTATTAAGAAGATAACATTGCCCAGAATAAGGAACAGGACAGTGGTCAGTCATTAAGAAGATAGCATTGACCAAATCACATTCCTCTAGACAATGATTGAGCATAATGACTTCCTTGTGATCTGGCTCAACTAGGTAGTGGGTTCCTTCGGAATTTTCCATTGTTCTCTTGTTATGTTTCCTTGGTAACCTTTTTCACCCCCCTAGTTTGTGGTTTTTCCCTTTAAATACCACTTACTCCTCGTGCTCGTGGTTGAACCCCTCTGGCCTGCCAGGCTATGAGTTCGACCCCAGATCTGGAATAAATCTCATGTGATTGCAGCAAGTTTGGTCTCTCATGAGACATTGGGTGGTCGCATCATCCCGAGACTTGAGTAAGGATCTCCCCAGTTCTGGAGGTCTTTCAATATTAAAAAACTTTCTCAAAAACCAATTATTCTCCCTCCTCCAGTAATGATCTATGCTCATTAGTTTCTAAGAATAGGGTGGGATATAGAGATTATCTACTCTATTGCAACAAATTTTGGATGGCTTGATTTTTGTGTAAGTCTTGTGCAGGTCACCAGAGCTGCTGTGAGTTCATTATTCTTACACATATGTCAGGCCCTGACAACAGCATTTCACAGCCCTCCTCTCTACCCTCCAGAAATCACTTCTTCATTCTCACTGTTCTCTAAGCATTGATGGTGACAATGATGCGAGGTGATAATATAGAAGTCAGTACCATTTAGATGTGAGCACTAAGTCCCTACATTTACTGTCAAAAGAAGCTTCTCTGAGTAAGCCTGAGGGCAGTCAAGAGTCATGGGCATAAATATAACTATTTAGAAGGTAGATCAACAGCATAACCATTTAACAAACTAAAATTAGCATGTTCTACCCTAGGGCCTATGATTTCTATACCCATGAGCTGTTGGCCAGGATTACAATATCAGTCATGAAAATCCAAACAGATTAGATAAGCTATAACAGCTGCGCCACTGTTGTAGGCACATTTTGCCTAGTTGGTTAATATTGCAGCATATAGAGCCTAGTACTTGATAAAACCAAAGACTCCGTTTGTTTCCCCAAAGCCCACATAACAGATTCTGGCATCATGAAATCCTACCAGCAGGACAGAAGTATTCGTAGTATTCAATACAATGTATCAGACCAATTCTACTGTTTCCTTTTGTTCTAGCTTTCATGATTTCCCCCCTTACTGGTACGTAAAAGATGTTTAGCTTTTCTCTGAGTATTGATGAAAAAATTTTACTTACCTAAGTTTTTTCTAAACCAAATATTCTTATAGATAAATTACTTTACACATACATTGCCTTATTTACAGTATTTTACATGCAGCTAGTATATATTAAACATCTGTCATGGACATGCTGTTTCTATTTTAAAATATAGTATCAAACTGCTCTCAGTAGTGATTCTTTCAAATTTCTTCTCCCATAAAAATGACAAGTGTCTATTTACTCAAGCCACAACCAAAATAAGTGGTTTGTAGCTGAACATTCCATATTTTTGTTATTCTAATAACTATAAAATGTTATCACATTATAACTTCAATATACAATAATATCTTGATATGATATTAATATATTAATGATAAATACTACAAATGATTAAGAGACCTTTAAATTTTGCTGTAGTATTCATTTTCTGAGTTTAGTATTTGTCCATTGGGCTAGTAAATATTCACAACAAACTAAGAAAATTAACAAATTTTGTACATGAAATATTTTCAAATTCATATATCTCCTTCATGTAGTATTTTTAGGACTCTAAGGTGGTAATCTTAAAAACAGATTTTCACAGTCTTTTTTTTTTTTTGAGAATGAACTGAAGTGCTAAGTACAGGATGAATGTGGAAGGAATCGGAAATTAGTCAACTGGTCACATTTCCAAGAAATCATATTTGCAGAGAATATGACCAATTCTTTCCTATCTCTATAAAAATGCTGCAAAGAAAGAAAAAATATATTTCTCCATTCTTAGTAGAGAATAATGCCTCCTAGGTGAGAACTTGGGATCTATATTTCAGAGAAGTCATTGAAAGCACAGGCTGGGGAATCCTAGCCACTGTAACCTGCTAAGACCACAATAGACCATGATACTCCCAACAAACTTCCTAATAGGATGAGATGAAATAGTCACTTAAACTCTAGGATATTCTCTGTCTAGACTCTCAATCCCAATACCTAGTAATGAGAACATTAGACAATTTACAATCAATAAAACTGACAAATAAATCTGACAACTGTCAGATACTCAAGATTATGAGATAAAATATAGTAAAAAAAACCTGGTATATATTAGAAGAGTCTAAATACAAATAACATCTATATGCAGTATCTTAGATATGTCTAGAAAGAAGAATACATAAGTGAGAAAATGTTAAACTCAGAATGTAATGTGAAGTCACTGTCTACCACAGTATTTGGTTTTTGTAGTATTATATATAACAGTACTTCTTTTATGAACTTTTGTTCACCTTAATTAGTTACATATATGTCTAAAATTGTAATATCCCTTTGGTGAATTGTTTATTTCTAAATGTTAGACATTATCTCTGGGGTCAATAGGATATTGCCTGTATGTATGTGATTTCAGGGAAGATTGCTTGGAATTGGATAAGAAATTGGAACCCTCTTCCTAAGGAAGAATATTTTGTCCTATTTTCAGGATTCCTTAGTTGCCTGTAGTTCTTTGCTTACTTCTGGGACCCAATGAGTTTTGCTTTCCATGTTAGCTTGCCTGTTGTGTCCATACTATTTTGTAACATGTTTCTTTTATAACTAATACTATGTAAACATCTTTCTATGTCTATGTGATCTTCTCCATTATTTTAATGCATTTAATATAAGTTGAATTTATGTTTTCTATGTGTTATGTCAGGCTGTATCTAGCTAATCTCTACCACAAGTAAGAGGTAGCTTGTATTTGTCAATAATTTAAAGAAATGGTGATTTTTTTTTTTAGACATGTTTTTTCTGTATAACCCTGGATGTCCTGGAATTCACTCTGTAGACCAGGCTGGCCTCAAAGTCAGAAATCCACCTGCCTCTGCCTCCCAAGTAGTGGGATTAAAGGCGTGAACCACCACTGCCTGGCAAAGAAATGGTGAAAATTCTTAAATCACGATTTCTTTTTTAGGTTTCACAAACATTAAATTCATGGAAGTAACTTGTGTGATATTGGGTTTATTTCAAAAGCTGTCTTTAGATGCTTCCAACCTGTCACATTGAATGGGCTCAGAGTTTCCAGTTCCCTCAAAAAATAAGCATTATATTTACTTATCACAGTAGTAAGTGCAAATGCTTATTTTTTTATTTTTGTGATTATTGCTAAAATGGGTGATTTTGGATGAAGTCAGTTACTTTACAAACTTATTTTTACTGAAAACATTTATGCTTTATAACATGTTTGTATATGTATGCATGATAAAATAGTCAAAGGAATTAATGTATTCATCATTGTACACAACTACATTTTGTGCATAGTAATGTTACTGAAAATATGACATTTCTGGTATATGATAAGATATTAAATAAAATCCTCATGCTGTATGTAAGATGTTTCCATTCAGCTTATTCTCTTTCTAAACATTATCCATCCTCTACTTTCAAAGTTATTATCACTTTAGTGTCAGTATGCATGAAGACTGTCTCAAAGAATTCCCTTCCATGTCTCTAAAAATAGCAAAAGTCACATTCCTAAGCTCCTTTGAATAGTGATATAAGATGTTCCATAGAAAACTCTGACAAGTTGCATCTCACTGAGCAGAGAAGATACTTTTGAAATCCAACCCCATTTATCATTGGGCACTTGGAAGCACATTTAAAAATAAATCAAGACTCTTCAGTGCAGAGAAGAAAAACATTGTTTCAGATGGAATTTAAATGTATTCTTGGAAAGATATATTTAGGTTATGAGGTGACCTCTGGAAGGCATATATGGTATATCAAATATCTTCTCCAGGCAAAAATGGGTGTGAATTGCTTTTGGAATGGAAGTACTAATAATCAAGGCATGAAGTTTAACTGTAATATTTTTTGGTTCTCAGCCAACTGACTCTGAGTTTCCTACCAGGTATTTCACTTTGAAATAAGCCACACTTCTTTCAGCTCATACCGTAGTGTCAATGCAGTTCTATCATTTGTAAAACAGTAAATTATAAAGGATTAGACATGAATAATCTATCCCAAATTTGCTATATGATGCTTTGGGTTGCCCAATAATGGTGTAATGCATCTCCCTTTTAAAAAATAAGTATATTTTTAAAACAACATGTGTATTTAAAATATACAATTTAATGATTCCATAGCTCCATATATTGAGAAATGTTGAATTCAAACTATTTAGTGTATTTGTCACTTCAAGTGACTACTATTGTGGGGGGCAGGGATTAGAGTACTTAATATCTTATAGTCTATCAGCAAATTTCCTGTATACAAAAAATGTATACATTAAAATCATATTTAGCATATAAAATTTCCAGAGCCTATTCATCCTGTGTAACTGAGACTTTGTTTCCTGTCGCAAACATTTCCCCATATATCCTTAGTGGACAAAATAAGTCTCTGCTTCATTAAGTCAATATTTTTATGCTCCATGTATGAACAGTTTGCAGTACGTGTCTTACCTTACTGATTATATCTTTCTGGTTCAGCTAAGTTATCACGTGGGCAAGATTTCCTTTTTACAGATAAACAATGTCCCATTTTATATGTACATGGAAATATAAAATAAAGATCTGTATGTAGATATCACTTTTCCTTTATCCATTCAACATGAATAGAGATTTAAGTTGCTTCTATACCATGAATACATCTACAATAAAATATGGATCAGATACCTGTCATTTAAATGATTTTAAGTCATTTGAAGATGAATTTAAAAGCTATTTGACACTTGCAAGGGAAAACAAAACTCTTCTAACCAGATATTCCCAAGGGTGAAACAGTCAAATATTATGCAAGTAATAAACTACTATCTATTTGGATCTGCACCATGAGGTTCTATACCAGAATTCATAGCTGCCACTGTTAATGGGGGCAAAGCTTTAAGTTAAATAAGTCATAGGCCCAATGGAAGAGAATAATTTTATTATATTGCTCAGTGAACAGAATATTTAATTGACTCTTAACAGTTTATTGTTTATACCTATGTATCAGTGCATCTCTAAATTCTCATTATGAAAGCGTCTCCTTGCACTCAATTACAATTAAAACATATGCCAACCATCACATGATCAACCTGCAGATAATAAGAGGCTGTGGAATTCTCACCCTGAAAGGGGACATACATAACATCCCATCCAATGCTCAAAGGTTTTCTAGGACATGGGGAAGAAACATTTTAAGGACCAGAAGATATGGACAACACCAAGGAAGAAGTTCCCAGCCACAACAGTTATACCTGTACATATGAACCCACAATGACTGTGACAACATTGTGCAAGACCTGCACAGACTCAAACTAGACAAGATCACACCATAGAGAGGGGAAGATTCAAACAAAACCCTACCACTTCTATTGATTTATTGGTATTTGATAATTTCAGAGAGAGAGAGAGAGAGAGAGAGAGAGAGAGAGAGAGAGAGAGAGAGAGAGAGAGAGAACTTTCATCAACAATGTGACCCTTGGTAGGTCAGCCATACATCAGGACAACTTCAACTTGAGCAATGCACACTGGACTCAATGAGAGTAAAATAGAAGCAAACTCAAAGTTGATTGAATTGAGAGATGAAGGTCAAAAAGATGAATTTTTTAATTGGTGATTTTATTTATTTACATTTCAAATGTTGTCCTCCTTCCTGGTCACTCCTCCACAACTCCCCCATCCCATCCTCCTTCCCTTTGCCTCTATGAGGGTGCTCATTCACTTATCCATCCATTCCAGTCTCACCACTCTAGCATCCCCTTACACTGGGGCATCAAGCATCCATAGGACCAAGAGCCTCTCCTCCTATTAATGACAAACAAGGCAATCATAAGGTACATATGTTGCCGGAGTCATGGATCTCTTCATATATTCATATATACACTTTGGTTGGTGCTTTAGTCCATGGAAGCTCGGGGGTGGGGTGGGAGGCAGTTAGTAGGTATTTTCTTCCTATGTGGTTGCGATCCCCTGCAGCTCCTTCATTCCTTCCCTTAACTCTTCCATTGGAGTCCTGGGCTCAGTCCAATGGATGGCTGTGAGTATCTGCATCTGTATTATTCAGGTGCTGGAAGAGCCTCTCAGGGGACAGCTATACCAGGTTTCTGTCAGCAAGTGCTTGTTGTTATCAGTCATCATGTGGGGATTTAGTGTCTGCAGATGTGATGGATCCCTAGATGGAGAAGATTCTGAATAGCCTTTCCTTCAGTTTCTGCTCTTTTTTTTTTTTTTTTTTTTTTTTTTGGTCCTGCATTTCCTATAGACAGGAACAATTCTGAGTTAAAATTTCTGAGATGGAATTGTGGACCCATCCCTCAACTGGGGCCATGCTTATCTATTGGAGGTGGTCTGCACAGTTTCTTAAATCAAGAGTAAATTAAGATAAATTAAGAGTACAGATTTTTTTTTCTGTTCTTAAGGCATGATAAATAGAGGCAGAGTCAAAAAGAGTTAAATTACTTGTGTGTAGAACACAATAAGTTGTCATAATCTTTGGCCACACAATATCCAGTATCACCTTTTTAAACCTAAGCACTTATCTACAATACATAAGAATTTTAGATTGAGCTATTGCAAAAGCCAGGCATTTGCCTTCTATTAAACTGAAGTCTAAAGCTGGGAGTATTTGAAAAATACTGTTACTACTTTTATATAGTGATACTGGATGAAAGCTAACCCTTTCCTTCCCATTTCAAGAAAACTCTGCATGCTAACCTTCCAGTCTTGCCTCTGAAGTTGAACTTAAGCCTTCAGTCAGATAGATACCTATTGAAGATCTCGAATTAGACCACAGTAGTCTTACATATGGTTCACACCAAGACATCTGTGGTACCTGAGGTTTTATATAAAACCCATACAGAACTGAAGAATAAAATATGAGTTATACTTTAGTTACTAATGACATCTGTTGAAAGGGAAGCGAAAGGGTGGCAAAAAGGCAAATTGCTGACCCTGTTCTCTGAAAGGGCTTCTGGTTAAAAAATTGATCAACTGGGTAATGTCAAGACAACATAATTTTTATACTAAACAAAATTTAATGTGCTGATTCTATATATTTAGCATAATGAGTATATTCTCAAAGTAATGATTTCTTTTAGTACCTTTTGATTTTTTAATTATATCTTTAGACCTTATATCTAAATATTTAATAATTGAGTTTTTGCATGTGGTGTGAGCTAAGGGTTTAACTTTATTATCTAGCATGTGATAATTCAGTAGAGCCATCTCTGTTTATTGAAAAGATTACTGCTTCCTCATTGGCTGATCTTGACACCCTTGCTGATCATGGATGTGGAGTGTATTTCTGGAACTCAAAAGTCTATCTCGAGACGGGCAGTTGTGTCACTTTAATCCCAGCACTTGGGAGGCAGAGGCAAACAGATTTTTGAGTTTGAGGCCAATCTGGTCTACAGAGTGAGTTCCAGGACAGCCAGGGCTATACAGATAAACCCTGTCTCAAAAAACAAACAAACAAACAAACAAACAAACAAAAAAACGAAAAAAAAATAGTCTATCGTGTTCCTCCATGCATCTATTGTAGAGATACTTCCATGATCTTCATCATTGCCTTCTTTGTGTGATTTTAAACTGAGGCTAGATGAGATTCCATCATCACTCTTCATTCTTAAGATCATTTTGTATACTCTCGAGAGTTTTGTAATACCAGACGAGTTTTAGAAGAGTTTTTGGGTATCTTAGTGTAATTCAATGTTCATAGGGATGAAGACTGGATGTAAAGTGACTTCCTCTGTATGGTGTTGGCCTCTGTCCTGGCAGAAACTTATTAACAATGTTTCCTAAAAGGTTCAAGATAAGAATGAAAAAAGTATCATAATATTCCAGCAATATCCTCATCTTCACAAATTTCCTATAAACAATTGGGGTAGTTCAGTTAACTGAAGTATAGTTACATCACTTATAGAGTTGTATGACTTTACTATATATTTTAGACATAACTTATTTTTTACCCGTATTCACTAAAGATGCTTTTGCTGCTTTTCATTCTGCAGTTATGCTTGGTGTCCTGAGGATCACTTAAGTCAGCATCAAGCACTTAGATCTTACCCACAGATTATTATTTTGACTATTGCCAGTTTGAAGTGGTAGTAAAGCAACTAATTTTTACAGTTATTTTTTAAAGCCAAACTCTCTCAAATCAATATTAAATCTGAGTTCAGGGTACCAGATGGTCCTTTGGAAACTCATTCTATTTACAAGTTACATGTTTCTTCCCATCACAACTAGAGGCAAGCAAGTATCTATCCCTAGGGGCTCCCTAAGAATTCACCATAAGTAGTGACTCAGGAGTTTTTGTTGTTGTTGAAATATGTAAAAAAGGGACTTGCACAGTCCCAACTCTCACCATATCAGGACTGTAATAACTAGAACCAGAGTTATCCAAGAAACTTATAAAATTATTTTTAAAGAGATTCAAGAACTCAGACATAGTGCAGTGAAGAGAAGGCATTACCTGCTACATGAGCTGTCAATTCAACTAGTAATTTCTTACAGCACCTGAAGAATAATCTACAACATTTTGCACTAAAAACAAAGAAAATTCTATTAGTTGCCACTGCTCCAATACTGGCTAAGGAGCGCAGAAACAATAACTGCCTTTGTCCCCTTTCATTTCCCATCCATTAAAAAGAAAGAAAGACTGAACCGATCAAAGGTTGATCATTTCTGAGCTCTGTTTTTTTTTTGTTGTTATTTTGTTTTGCTTTAGAATTAAATGAAAATACAAACCTATAATTCATTTTCATTTCCATATTAGCTTTTCTTTTCAAAACATAAACAAAACATAAGAAATCAGTCTTTGATAAATTTGAGACTGTTGAGCTGTTATTGATTTAAAATGTAACTATCTACTTCTGTGATGCATACACAGTACAAACCCTGCATTCATCATTAAAAACCTCAGTCCTAAGCTAACCACAGCACTGACACACAAAGAACGCCAACTTACCCTAAAGAATGGGAACCTTGTACCAAAAGGTACCCCTTTTACAGCACACTGTCTGTCAGAATACACTATTATTGCTCTTTTTAATGTAGAATGTCAAGGTCATCACTAAATAAAATGCATGGAATGTGATCAAAGAGTGAGTTTGGTTCAAAATTTCACAAGTTAGGGCATTGGGAAAGTGGTAGATTGAAGTAATTCAATTGGGAATCACTTTTATTATCATTAAAATATTTATAGCAACATTGTTGGTGAAGAATGAACCATGTAAATTTATTCATTCTATTGATATTTTAGACTTAGTCTTCAAAGTCTCAACATATCCACAATTTTAATTCAATTGTCAAAAATCTCTTTTTAGTTATCGTTTCACGTAGTGAAAATGTACAAGTCCTTGGAATGTAACTTTTCATAGACAATGCTCAGCATTGAGAAAAACAATGACAGAAGAATCTTTAAAAAGATTCTTGATTGAGTTGAGACTGTTTGCAGCATTGGAATAAAGCATATGGAATTAATTATTGAGATGGACCGAATTCTGCCATTTAAATTTTTTCAGGATGATCTGTTTTTTTTTTTTTTCTATAAAGAAAACTGTGAAAGTTTTGAAATTCTAATTAGTAAATGTACTCAACTATGGTAACACATGGTTGAAGACACAAATCTACAGAAACATAATACATCATAAAACTATTTTAAATCCTTTTTTTTTTTTTTGGTCATTGTAGCCACACTGAGACTCTCAACTAATGCCAAGCAAGCAGTTGCCTCTAATAGATGTCTTTGTCTATAGTGGCTGTCATTGGTATAGTTTTATGCACAAGCAATATACCAAGTACTATTTTTTTTTTTACAAAAAAATGTTCACTCACATCTTTCAGAAAAAAAAAAAAACTCTGTAGAGTCTTTATATCACCATGAAAGTTGAGAGCAAATATGATTTCTATGACAAAATACCAACCAATGCGTACATCCACATTCTTGCATAAGTTTTGAAACTGAATTAAATGAGGTTGCTCTACCAATTAGCCAGACAAGGGACATGGGAACCTATGATAATCAAATCAGGGATTCATTATTTCATTTCATGAGATTTTTTTCTATTTCTGAGCTGTCTAATGTCTAAAAATCAGTTAATTTTTCTAATGTGCAAATTAGCATTTCACTACATTAATTTCCTTTCTATAGAACAGCATTGTTTTCCAGGCTAGGTCTTATAGTGACCTTAAAAGCGTATTTTCTCCTTGTTTGTCTAAAAGTGTATATTGCTTGATATGTAGTCATTCATTTCATGTTGTCTTATAATGCTATGATATTTGCTTCAAATATTTGGTCTTGAAATATCACTAAGATATTCTTAATAATAATAGCTAGAGTTACTGGATGCTTTCCTATAAAAAGAAATTCTGTTGATCATATAAATGTGTTACTGCTCATACAGATTCTGAAGTCATCCTTAACATTTCCCACAAAATATCATCAAAGTTTAAACTTATCTGATTGGATAATTACATAAACTACTCATTACAACTCAATTCTAAAGTAAAATGTATATATTAGAATCCTTTAAGATTTAACCATTTGTTTTTATTCTTCACAAAGCCTTTGTGTATATGATTATACTCTCCCCCACTGTCCTCATTTATCCTCTTCCCCCTCCCTCTAAATCCTTTCCTTCCAAGGAATCCACCTCCTATGCTCATTTCTTGAATGATTGTGGCCCATTCCACTTAGGTTGTCTGCACAAGAATTGGGCTGCACGTTGTTTACTTGAGCAGGATCAATGTGGTTCTGTTGAGTGATATGATTGTGCCTTTCTAGGATTTTGGTTATAATATTATAAAATGATTAAATGACTTTAAAGTATGCAGTACTGCAGTAATAAGAAGCCTCTCTAGCCAGGCACACTAAATTTAGCATGGTGTTTTACATCTTCCACACACATCTTTTCTAAAATTTCAGCTCAGTGCTGGGATAATACTTGTGATTGGCGAGTATAATATTTTGCTATCAGATTATCTAATTCAATAATACTGTTTTAGTAAAATTTTGTTATTTTGGTTATTTATTCTTTGTAGTTCATTAAAGTAACTAGCTTGTTGTTAGTATGAAAAGCAGAAAATGGATATATAAATAGCCTCATTTTCCAAATAAAGAAACCATGGTTTGAAAAACATGAATATTAAAACACTTTGAATGTCTTAGTTGCTTGAATCTTTAATTTTAGCTTTGAACCTTTTATAAAACAAAATGTATTGAATAAACAACACCAGAAGTTCCAAACAAAACCCAGAATTAAGTACCAGAAAATCATTTGAAATGTTTCCCATTGTGTCAAATTTCTTTGAGATGGTAGTAACATTTGCTTTCAAAATAGTTAGGTGCCCTTAGCCACATACACAAGACATATGGACAAGGCAGAGACCTGATAACATGCACAGGGGATCAAATATGTAAAATCAGAGAATTTTATATCCTAAAGCACCAACTACAAAAGTAAACCAAGAGCATGCTTGCTCTCAATTTTCTGGATTAAAAACCCTACTTCTGTTTCTCTGTTGCAGCTAAAGCTTTTTACAGAAACATTCCACATATCTGCAGCTCTCTGTGTAGCCACACTACTCTGCGTATCTACAGCATACCACATATCTTCACCATGCCATATACCTGTGGAACTTCCTGTGTCTGAAGCAATTCGTGTATCTACAGCACACGCTACATGTGCATCTGTGTATTTACTGCACTCTGTGTATCTGTAGCCTCCATGGACATAATCATGGGAGAGCTCCTGTCTGTTCCAAGCCTGAATTTCTGCTCATTATAGCAACCAACACTCTAAAATTCAATGTGGACACTAGTGGATTGAACACACACTTTCAGCAACTGCCTAGGAACCATGGAGACTTGATAATGTTGAGAGTTTCCATGGCAGCAGAAATCACAACGACCACTGGATGCATGACATTGACTTAGAAGAAAGACTTGATCTTCTTTCTTTGGTGGATTATAGCAATCAAGGCTGCTTCCAGTACAACGACTTCCTCCACCTAAGCACCACCTCCTAAAACTTTCATAAATGTACAAAACAGTGCCAACATAGAAGACCAAGCATTAAAACACACAGCCAGTGGGGGATAGTTCACACCTATACCACAATGCTTACTATGCCAAGATCTTGGATAAAGAGGTTAACTTATCAGGTGCCACTCCACAGATTACAGCAAGTGAAACTATCTCCATAACCCAAGTTCTTCCTGAAACTTATAAACTTGTGATTGAAAAAATGAATAAGATAAAGAGCAAGAAGATGAATAGAAGGAAATTTAGCTTTGTAACTACTGTGTCTGCCACAGTTCTCAAAGTGCCTGACTATATACCTCACATCCTTTTCTAGTGATTTATGTAGCAGAGGCAGAGCCTCTGGTCAGGCTTAAATAACTCTTAGACTTTCTCTATCCTTTACTTGTCATTTGGCTTTATTTTTGTTATAGAAAGTTATTTACTCATTAATACAATTCAGTTCACTAATACAAATAACATGCACTGATACTTTGTTTTGTTTTATATTAAGAATAGATGTTTTTCTTGAAACAATATATTCTGATTATGGCTTCTACTTTCTCAACTTCTACCAGGTCTTGTGCAATTTTCTACCCATAACTTTTTTCTCCCTCTCACTGGAAAACAAGCATGTCCCTAAAACAATGATAGTTATTATTATTATTATTATGATGATGAAGAAGAAGAAGAAGAAGAAGAAGAAGAAGAAGAAGAAGAAGAAGAAGAAGAAGAAGAA
>NW_022196912.1:11711237-11730147 GCF_008632895.1 Mastomys coucha | reverse complement strand
CTCTCTCTCTCTCTCTCTCTCTCTGTATGTGTGTGTGTGTGTGTGTGTGTTTGTGTATGTGTAATAGGCTTGTAAGGGGGAGAAAACCCAACAAAACATTATGAGATGAACCACCAAAAATTCCAATGAGTTTGATTTGTGTTGGTCATCTGCTGCTAAGCATGTGACCTGGCCTTAAGAGTACTTTATATATCCAATGGAACTCTGTTGGAGAAAACAAATTTTTCATTTGTGAGCAGTTATTAATTAAAGATTGCCCCTGGTTAGGGAGGTGGGCTTGTGTCTACTTCCTCTCTCAACACTGGAACCCTATCAGGCCAGGTTGGTGCAGGCCATGTGCATACTTCTATGGGTTCTGTGAGTTCATATGTGTGGTGGCCCTGCTTTGTGTAAAAGTCGTTATTTCTTTGGTGTTGTCTATCTCCTCTGGCTCTTACAATCTTTCTTCTTTCTTTTATTCAAAATTACTTGAGCTCTGAAGAAGGGATTTAATGGAAACATATCATTTAGGACTCAATGTCTTTCAGTCTCTGCACATTGTCCAATTACAGGTCTCTGTATTTACTCCCATTGACTGCACGCATAAGCTTATCTGATGATGTCTGAGCAAAACATCAACCTGTGAGTGTAGTGGTATGTTCTTAGGAGTCATTTTATTGCTACAAGCCTTTGACAGAGCAGTAATATTTTATTTTCACCCTGGTTCTTGGGCTATCTAAAATCAAATCCTTGGCCACTAAGCAGTGTTCATGAGATTGGTTCTATGCGATAGAGGGTGCCTTAAATCCAATTAGATAATTGTTTTTTTATGAGTTTTGTGTCACAATTGCACTAGCACAACTTGTAGGCAGGTCACCAATGTAGATTGAAGGGCTTATAAAAAATTGTCCACTACAGTTAAATAATAGATTTTAAATAACATGTTTCCTATCTAGAAATTACAATGTGATTACACACATCACATCCATGTAACTGTCATTTCTGCCTTGTTAGTCTGTTTCAAAAGTGCATCACCTGAACACACACACACACACACACACACACACACACACACACACACACACACACAGTAGGCTGTGGAATACTCATTAGGTAAATAATGATCCTTTGCAATTGATAGGCTGCTCCTTTCTTAAGCAGAATTTTAGATTCTGCAAGGCTAGGACCTGGAAATCTTTTCTATTTTCCCATTATGTATAAAGCCAAGCTCATTTTCATCATTCCAAAAAGTAATACTCTTCTCCCTTTGAAGCTTTGTTCTGATTTATATCATAAGCTAGCCTTTCCCAGATTAAATGACTATTTTATATGGCACCTCTTAAAATTCTTCTCTAGTAAAGTCACCAATGGGAGAAAAATATCACCATTCACATAAGACTATAGCAAAAACAAAGTCAGTTGGATTCTATTTTCTCCCATTCCTTTTATTCTCATGAGACATAGGAGAAATAGCTCTCCATGGCTTTTATATTCTTCATGCACCATGAACCTGTATTTGTTCCAGAATACAACTTAATTTATAAAATGCTAAAAATCAGTAATGAGGTCATGTGAGTTGGGTTGTAATTTGAAAATGGGCAGGAAACTCCTGTGTCATACAAATCATAGAACAGGAAATGAGAGGAGTATTGAAAAGGTATTTTAGAGGGAAAAGGAGCTGGAATCCCTGGTTAAACTTGAAAGAAGTTCAATTCTAACACAAGATGCTTTTCTGCATATCCTCAGGAGAGGGTTGCATAGCGTTAAAATCTTCCTTTTCTGACTTTACCAAGAGGAGCCTTAGGCTCACAAAAATCAACTAAGTAGAAACATGTCAAGAGTATATTTGATTGAAGTCAGTTACTTTAAAAAGAGAAAAGCACAAAAATGGTCTTTTAAAGCTTGTATTAACCTCAAAAAAGGAAAAAGTGTAGAGAGTGATAAGTTTTGAGACAGAAGCAGAGTGTTCTGGTCATCTGTAAACTTGTGATCTACATGTGTTATCATGAAGTAGTTTGCTGGGCTTTGTTATCTGTCTGCCCTGAATTTTCCAGAAATGAATCAAGACATCACCTAAAGTCCAAAGAAATGCTTTTGACTGACTCATGATGCTTTCCTTTTACTTAAGCCTGAGAGTAAAACTAGGTTCCATTTGTTACCATAGTAATGGTGTCTAGATTTCATTATCACTTTTCTCTAAAATGTGTGTCACCTCATTTAACTATGATAATATTTAATATTTTATGTTTATACCTGACTTCTTAAATAAAAGCCAAAATAATTTGTAACTGTTTTGGATTTTCTATGTACACCTCACTTCCTGAATAATGACACAGAGCTTATTTCTTTATGCTAGACTTGTTCCCCAGCTAGCCCATGATTCAATTAACTCATCTATATTATTCTATATCTGTCACATGGCTAGTTACCTCTCCTCAGTATTACACAACCAACTCCTTTCACATTTGGGTAATGAATCTTCCTGCCTAACTACTTCCCAGAGTTCCCCTGCCTCTCTGCTGGAGGTCTGACCTTCTAATCCCTCCTCAGCATAAGATGGTTATTGATAGCCAGGCAGTGGTGGCAAATGCCTTTAATCCCAGGACTTGGGAGGCAGAGGCAAGTGGATTTCTGAGTTCCAGGTCAGCTTGGTCTACAAGAGTGAGTTCCAAGACAGCCTTGGCTATTCAGAGAAACCCCATCTCGAAAAACCATAAATAAATAAATAAATAAATAAATAAATAAATAAATTTTTTAAAAAGATTGTTATTGACATGTGATGCCTTTACATAGTGCACAAAAGATTATCCCTACAATAAAATTTCAACTTAGTATGTAAAATGGGCTCAGGTAGATAACAGTTTGTAGACAGTAAATAAAAGTCAGAAGTTAAATTTTGGATCAAACAGTGAAGGTCCCTTCCTTGTCTAGATTGTCCTTCATAATGGACCACCACAACTGTGAGCTGAAGCTAACCCTTTCTTCCCCAAGTTCCTTTTGGATATGTTGTTTTGTCACACTAATTAAAAGGTAACTATGTCCATCATGGTGAGAGTCCAGGTTCTGACCCATGCCACAGGTCCCATTGAAGAATCCATCCTGAATGCTATTCCTCTGTGTTGCTCACTTTCCAGTACCATCCTGACTGAGACCTAGACCAAAGCATGTATGAATTCCTTCCTAAGACAACTGCCTTGTCACCAACCACTCTCATCCCTCGTCTATAGCAATGCCTAGAGTCAGTGTCTTTGTGATATAGGACTTTATAAATAGGCACTCATAATTAGAAAGACATTAGGCTAGCATTTAGAAGAGGCATTATGCATGTGCACATGCACAGGATTCCAGAGCCTGAGATAATTGGCATGGAGTACCACCTTGGCAAGAAAATGAAGAGCAAGATCTGCACATTGGTCCTAAAAGTGTTTCATCAGAGTTCCTGGAATCCAAAGTGTTTCTGGGTGTGATGGTTACTATTGATTGATGGGACATAAGAGCACTGAAGAGATAAGCTTACAGGTGTTTCTAAGAGTGATTATGTAGATTACATAATTGAAGTGAGAAGACTGGCCCAAACTGTAGGCAACATCATTCATGAGCTGGATCCCAAGCAGCATTAAAAGAGAAAGGAAGCTGAGCACAAGTGTCCATACTGACTGTGGATGCAATGTGAGCAGATCCCTCTTGCTCCTGCTGTTCTGACTTCTTCACCAAGATAAACAGAACGCTTAATTCATGAGTCAAAATAAACCTTGTATTAAGATTTTTTTTTAATCTAGTGTTTTGCTACATCAATAGGACAAGGAACTGGTGCACTAGACATCACCTCCCATATAGACACATAGGAGATCCTACACTGAGTTTACAAAACTGCCAACATAAAGTTCCCTTTTACTTATTTACATCTGTTCATGGACAGACACTAAGCATTTAAACCACTTAGTCATGCTCAGAACCAGTTATTCTAAAATAGTTGATATCTAAAACTAATTAGCCACCCTGTTCATCAGAATTTTTAATTTCTTCAAGGCACTGTAGTTGTCTGGATGAAAAAGATGACAAAAGGAAAGCAGAGTGTGGAGACAGGGCTGACAGAAGCTCAGAGCCAAAGTGTCCCACCTTACGATGTCTCTGTCCAGTCTATAGACCTGGAGGGTTGGCCCATGAAGTGTGGTTGCGTTTCTCCCTATTCTCTTTTAAAATCCCCCCATCCTCTATTTTTCTCAAGCTATGGTTAAATATGGCTAGTGCTTTCCATGCTGCAAAACATGCCACTGGTTTTCTTGTGTTTACTTTTACTTTAATTTAATTCTAGTTTTGAAGCTTCCTCCCAGACTTCTGATGTTAAATCCATGGCATTTAGAAAGAACTTTGAGGCTCTTGAAATAAATTAACAATCCTAAATGTATTTAAGAAAATGCATCTTAATATCTACCATAATGAGGACATGTATAATCTTTTTGAGAAACTTCCATTTGTAGGAAATTATCTTTGAAATATATGTTAGCTGTGAAATAAGTTATATGTGAAACGTGATATAATGCAAACATATTGAAGTTCCAGTTTGAAGACTCAAAGCAAAATGAAGTAATCTAAATGTTGCTCAATAACGGCCTGGCTTGATAATTATGTTTCAACCACAAACCAGAATCTTCCATAGCCATCACAACAGTAAGGTGTCATTTTAAGTACAGAAATGGGAATGATAGTTGAGACAGCTGAAGCAGAAGTACTACATGAAGCTTCCAAAGGGCAGCCACATGATGTTGACACCAAATCAGAAGTGACAGCGACAACCCCTGGAAAAGGAGAACAGGTGAATAAGCAAGAAGTTTTAGACTCATGATTGTTCATAATTTTGTAGCTCATACTCTGCTGAAGAACCTACTAAAATGGTTTATAGTTATTTACAAATAATTTAAAAACAATCAATTCCTTCCTTATTTAGTTTCATCTAAATTTATGCTTGAAGAATAAAAATGTAAACACACTGAACAATATCAAAATAGAGTTTGCTCCCCTAAGAGACCATTTAAAGATTAGAAACATTAATAAATACATTTGAATTCAAATATTGTTCAAATTAACAGACAATTTTTTGCTAGTTTTTTCTTCAATTATAAAAAATCACTTGTTGCAAAAAAAAAATCACTGTTGCAAAAAAAATCACTGTTGCAAAAGTGTAGTTATATAAAATAATAAACTATACTAACTTAACCCTACCTGGTAGAGAACTAAAACTTAATAAATTCAATTATTTTCATTTAAAAGTTACCTCTTTTGTCTATATTCCAAGTTATTTCATGCATTGGTTTTGATTAATTTTGTTGCTAGTGATGTTATAAATACAAATATATTGGGGAAAATCTTACCAATTAAATAACATACATTAATTGGTTAAGTACATATTTATAATAATTTCTGTATATGTTTCTCTATAAGACTAGAATATAGAGTTTAAGTTTTTGTGTCATATAGAAGTGTAAGCTGTTAACTCATTGAATCATATTGAAGACCCACATATCTCTAAAAATCATTTGATGCTATGGATTTATATATAAATAGAAAATTATCATGAATCCTATCCTTAAGAAATTTTTAATTCATACTGGATATTTATTATAAGCATATATATGATTCAGAAAGTGATAGATGAAATGAGAGGAAATACAATACTATGACTTTCCAGCAGTGTTGATGAAAATAATTGAAAAACTAAATGTAATATGAAAGCCCATTGATGGTTGAATAGACAGAGAAACATACATATAAGAGTAATTTCATTTTATTAATATCCATTGTTTTATATATCAAGCATTATAATTGCTATGTTTAATAAATTGCATAACATTTTTCAGCCTTGGGAATCTAGAATTGATATATGCTACAGAATGCATAAAACATTGATGATACAGCGTAAGTACAGTATAATTACAAAAACCACTACATAATCCCAATTATATCTAGAATAGTTAAGTTTAATAGGACAGGAAGAAAAATAATGGTTGACGCTGGGGGAAAAAAAGGCATTGTTAAATGAATGTTGAATTTCAGTTTGAAAACAGGTACTGTTTAGAGTGTACTGAATGAGGTTTAGAAAATGGTGAACAATTGTTTCGTCCTCTGGATGCCCTGGATATTTGTACATGAGACAGTTAATTACGCTGATGAAAACGAAGCTAAGTATACACATGTATAGGAATATTATCTAGCATTTTGCTTGCATGCTAACTGACATGTGGTGAAGATAACAAAGCCTACTATTATTCAATCAGTGGATCTGATGCTGGAGCCATTTTGTCGGAGAAAGAGCCCTTTTTGAATGTCAGCTTGTCTCAGTACCATTGAGTACCACCTCCGAGAAACTGTTAATGAGTCTGATTCATATATAATTGCCAGGAGTATAACAAGATTCATTTTATCGTATCCCAAATGGCCAACAGAGTGGATGAATTTCTCAATACAACAATTACTTAACACTTTTATAATGTGTGGCACTCCGTGGGGTGGTGGGCTGTGCAGATAATCTGGTCCAGGATATGCAAAGATCTGGAACCTGGGAGACCCAGTGAGTGGTGACTTCTGCCTGCATGGGACAAAGGTGTTAGACCACCCCTCCTGGGCCCCTGGCTTTCATCTCAGCTATATCTGTCCACAGACTCCTACAGAGAGATGTGTGGCTTGTAGAAGCAGCACCAAGCCTTCCCACATGCAAATAAGGTTTCCCCAAGGTCTCAGTCCAAGCCAATGAGAAGTACCTGCTGTCAAACCCTGAATCACCCTCAAAATTATATATAAATCCTATTCAGGGAATTAAAATGTGCGAGAACTACTCTGTCATTCGAGCCTCCTATTCTAAGAGCTCTAACACTTGGGAAGAGGTCTGCTCTCCTGAAATGCAGCCTGAAACTCTGTTGCTCACCTCCCTGGCTAGTCGGCCTCTTGTCAGCCCAGCCTGAGCAGACTCAGTGCAGGTTGGCACTGAGTAACCGAGTAACCTGGAAGGCATGGCAGAGAAGGAGATGGAGCCAACTGCAGTAGCAGAAGCAGCAGAAACAACTTCCCCTCCCTGCTCACACTCACTTTCCTTCACTGGAACTCTCACACCAGGCCAGGCCAGGGATCTCTGTGGAAAAACTCTGGTGCACAGGCCCACAACACCCTTAAGATGATGAGCAAACCCTTGTCTAACTAAGCACACATAGAAATGTGTTTTTCTTTTAGAAGTCCATAAAACTTTGTGTTAAAATATAAGTCAATAAGCATCACACACACACACACACACACACACACACACAAGTGAAAATATGATTGCCTCTTTTCTTCTATCATTTTGTCTCACCTACTACCTTCCTCTGGATGAACAGGTTATAATTTGTTTTTGAAGCCTTTTATGTTCCTCAAATGCTTACTTGAATTGAAGACTTTCTACCAGGGGTCACTTAAGTATACTATCATATCATCAGCAAATAGTGATGATTTGATTTCTTCCTTTCCAATTTGTATGCCTTTGATCCCCTTTTGTTGTCTAATTGCTCTGTCTAGGACTTCAAGTACAATATTGAATAGGTAGGGAGAGAGTGGGCAGCCTTGTCTAGTCCCTGATTTTAGTGGGATTGCTTCAAGTTTCTCTTCATTTAGTTTGATGTTGGCTACTGGTTTGCTGTATATTGCTTTTACTATGTTTAAGTATGGGCCTTGAATTCCTGATCTTTCCAAGACTTTTATCATGAAGAGATGTTGGATTTTTTCAAATGCTTTCTCAGCATCTAATGAGATAATCATAAGGTTTTTCTCTTTGATCTTGTTTATGTACTGAATTACATTGATGGATTTCTGTATATTGAACCATCCCTACATCCCTGGGATGAAGCCTACTTGATCATGGTGGATGATCATTTTGATGTGTTCTTTGATTTGGTTTGCAAGAAATTTATTGAGTATTTTTCCATCAATATTCATTAGGAAAACTGGCCTGAAGTTTTCTATCTTCGTTAGGTCTTTGTGTGGTTTAGGTATAAGAGTAATTGTGGCTTCATAGAACAAATTGAGTAGAGTGCTTTCAGTTTCTATTTTGTGGAATACTTTGAGGAGTATTGGTATTAGGTCTTCTCTGAAGATTTGATAAAACTCTGCACAAAACCCATCTGGTCCTGGGCTTTTTTGGTTGGGAGACTATTAATGACGGTTTCTATTTCATTAGCCAATATTGGACTGTTTAGATCATTGATCTGATCTTGATTTAACTTTAGTAATTGGTATCTGTCTAGAAAATTGTCCATTTCATCCAGGTTTTCCAGTTTTGTTGAGTATAGACTTTTGTACTAGGATCTCATGATATTTTGGATTTCCTCAGTGTCTGTTGTTATGTTTCCCTTTTCATTTTTGAGCTTGTTAATTAGTATACTGTCTCTGTGCCCTCTAGTTAGTCTGGCTAAGGGTTTATCTATTTTGTTTACTTTTTCAAAGAATCAGCTCCTAGTTTGGTTGATTCTTTGTATAGTTTTTTTGTTTGTTTGTTTCTATTTGGTTGATTTCAGCCTTGAGTTTGATTATTTCCTGCCTTTGACTCCTCTTGGATGAATTTGCTTCTTTTTGTTCTAGCGCTTTCAGGTGTGCTGTCAAATTGCTGGTGTTGCTCTCTCTAGTTTCTTTTTGTAGGCACTTAATGCTATGAGTTTTCCTCTTAGGACTGCTTTCATTGTGTCCCATAAGTTTGGGTATGTTGTGGCTTCATTTTCATTAAACACTAGAAAGTCTTTAATTTCTTTCTTTATTTCTTCCTTGACCACGTTATCATTGAGTAGTGTGTTGTTAAGCTTCCACGTGTATGTTGGCCTTCTATTGTTTATGTTTTTATTGAGGAGCAGCCTTAGTCCATGGTGATCTGGTAGGATACAAGGAATTATTTCAATTTTCTTGTATCTGTTGAGGCCTGATTTGTGACCAATTATCTGGTCAATTTAGGAGAAGTTGAGGTGCTGAGAAGATAGTACATCCTTTTGTTTTGGGATAAAAAGTTCTATAGATATCTGTTAAATCCATCTGTTTCATAACTTCTATTATTCTCACGGTGTCCTGGTTTAGTTTCTGTTTCCATGATCTGTCCATTGCAGAGAGTGGAGTGTTGAAATCTCCCACTACTATTGTGTGTGGTGCAATGTATGCTTTAAGCTTTAGTAAAGTTTCTTTTATGAATGTAGATGTCCTTTGATTTGGAGCATAGAGGTTCAGAATTGAGAATTCATCTTGGTAGATCATACCTTTAATGAATATGAAGTGTCCCTCCTTATCTTTTTTGATCACTTCAGGGTGAAAGTCGATTTTATTCGATATTAGAATGGCTACTCCAGCTTTTTTCTTGGGACCATTGGCTTGGAGAATTGTTTTCCACCCTTTTATTCTGAGGTAGTGTCTGTCTTTATCACTGAAGTGGGTTTCCTGTATGCAACAAAATGTTGGGTCCTGTTTATGTACCCAATTTGATAGTCTGTGTCTTTTTATTGGGGAATTGAATCCATTGATATTAATAGGTATTAAGGAAAAGTAATTGTTGCTTCCTGTCATTTTTATAGTTAGAGCTGGAATTTCATTCATGTGGCTATCTTCTTTAGTTTTCTTGGAAGATTACATTTTTGTTTTTTTAGGGATGTAGTTCCCTTCCTTGTGTTGGAGTTTTCCATTTACTACCCTTTGAAGGGCTGGATTTGTGGAAATATATTGTGTGAATTTGGTTTTGTCATGGAATACTTTGGTTTCTCCACCTATGGTGATTGTGAGTTTTGCTGGGTATAGTAGTCTGGGCTTACATTTATGTTCTCTAAGGGTCTGTATAACATCTGCCCAGGACCTTCTAGCTTTCATAGTTTCTTGTGAGAAGTCTGCTATAATTCTGATAGGCCTGCCTTTATATGTTACTTGACCTTTTTCCCTTACTTCTTTTAGTATTCTTTTTTTGTTTTGTTTTCCTTTTCTTGTTTTGACTATTATGTGGTGGGAGGAATTTCTTTTCTTGTCCAGTCTATTTAGAGTTCTGTAGGCTTTTTGTATGTTCATAGGAATCTCTTTCTTTAGGTTAGGAAAGTTTTCTTCTATAATTTTGTTGAAGATATTTACTAGCCCTTTAAGTTGGAGGTGTTCTCTCTCTTTTATACCAATTATCCTTAGGTTTGGTCTTCTCATTATGTCCTGGATTACTTGGATGTTTTGTGTTAGGGTCTCTTTGCATTTTGCATTTTCTTTGACTGTTGTGTCAATATTTTCTATGGTATCTTCTGCCCCTGAGATTCTCTCTTCTATCTCTTGTATTCTGTTGGTGATGCTTGCATCTACATTTCCTGACTTCTTTCCTAAGATTTCTAATTCCAGAGTTGTCTCTCTTTGTGATTTCTTAATTGTTTCTACTTCCATTTTTAGGTCCTGGATGATTTTGCTCAATTCCTTCACCTGTTTGTTTGTGTTTTCCTGTAATTCCTTAAGGGATTTTTGTGTTTCCTCTTTAAGGGCTTCTACTTGTTTATTCATGATCTCCTCTAATTCTTTATGGGATTTTTTGCTTCCTTTTTAAGGGCTTGTACCTCTTTACCTATGTTTTCCTGTACTTCTTTAAAGGAGTTATTCATGTCCTTCTTAAATTCCTGTAGCACTATCGTGAGATATGATTTCATATCCAGATCTTGCTTTTCTGTGTTTTGTGATATCCAGAACTCGCTGTGGTTAGAGTACTAGGTTCTGATGAAGCCAATTATTCTTTTTTTCTGTTGGTAGGATTTTTGCGTTTGCCTTTCGCCATCTGTTGATCTCTGGTGTTAGATGTTTTTGCTGTCTCTGACTAGAGCTTTTTCGCTCTGTGGGTCTGTATGCCTGTGTCAGTACTTCTGGGAGATCAGCTCTCCTCTGGTAAATCCTGGGTGTAGATGTGTGAGTCCCTGGGTTAGAACACTCCCTGGAGGCAGGCTCTCCACATCCAGGAAAGGGGCAGAGAAGGTTGCTGATCCACCACTGTCACTCAGAGAGTGGATCCTGACCCTGTAGCCCTGAGACTACCCTGAGACTCCTGAGGCCTGTGCCTCCTGGCTCAGATATTTTCTTTATTTACAATATCTCCTTTCCCAGGTTCCCCTACAAAAAAATAAAAATAAAAATAAAAAATAAAAAAACAAAAGCTAAAACAAACCCCTGTTCCCTCCCCACTCCCCCTGCTCACCACTCCACCCCTTTCTGCTTACTGGCCCTGGCATTCCCCTACACCGGGGCATAGAACCTTCACAGGGCCAAGGGCTTCTCCTCCTCTTGATGTCCGACTTGGCCATCCTCTGCTATACACATGCTACTGGAGCCGTTTGTCCCACCATGTGTACTCTTTGGTTGGAGTTTTAGTCCCTGGGAACTCTGAGTGTACTAGTTAGTTCATCCTAAGGGGCTGCAAACCCTTCAGCTCCTTGGGTCCTTTCTCTAGCTCCTTCATTGGGGACCCTGTACTCAGTCCAATGGACAGCTGTGAGCCTCTACTTCTGTATTAGTAAGGTACTCTCAGGAGACAGCTACATCAGGCTCTTGTCAGGCAGCACTTGCTGGCATCCACAATAGTGTCTAGATTTGATGATTGAATATGGGAAGAATTCCTAGGTGGAGCAGTCTCTGAATTGTCCTTCTTTAAGTCTCTGCTCCATAGTTATTCTCTACAACTCCTTCCATGGGTATTTTGTTCCCCCTTTTAAGAAGGAATGAAGTCTCTACACTTTGGTCTTCCTCCTCATCGACATAAGATCATGAGCATTGGGTGGGCCTAAATCACTGAAATATGAAAAGTCATGCTTCCGTATACATCTTTTAAAGAGCTCAATAACACTATGCCTCAACAGAATAATTAAAATAAGATTTTCTTTCTGTCAGATGAGATGAATCTACCATTTTAAGGAGGAATGAGGAAGCATAAAGCACTTGGTACTTGTTCCTGGAATTCCTGCTTAAAATTAAAGAGTAGCAGGGGAAAGACTGAAATTAATTTTTAAAGTAAGTAAATCAATAATTGTTCAAACCACAGAAACTAGGAACATTTGTATGTCTCTTCTCCCTGGTCTAACTTCCTTATATAGAAAGTATATAACTTGGACTGTTTTTCTTTTTATACCCGATATGGTTATATTGAATATGTAATTTTCAGTATTTGCACAAAGAAGATGTAGTTCATTTAGTTTTTATTGAAACCTAAAGGAATCCAATGATCTAGGATATGGACACAATCTTTCAACATTGTTAATTTAAAAAATTTCATATTGATGCTTGCATCTATGTTTCCTGATTTCTTTCCTAAGATTTCTAGTTCCAGAGTTGACTCTTTTTGTGTTTTCTTTATTGTTTCGACTTCCATTTTTAGGTCCTGGATGGTTTTACTCAATTCCTTTACCTGTTTGTTTGTGTTTTCCTGCATTTCCTTAAGGGATTTTTGAGTTTGCTCTTTAAATGCTTCTACTTGTTTACTTGTATTCTCCTTTATTTCTTTAAGGGAGTTATTCGTGTCCTTCTTAAGTTCCTCTATCAGCATTGTGAGATATGCCTTTAGGTCCAATTCTTGCTTTTCCGGTGTTTTGGAATATCCAGGATGAAGGTTCTGTGCCCCAGTGTAAGGGAATGCCAGGGCCAGAAAGTAGGAGAGGGCGGGGTGACAGGCATGGGGAGGTGGGAGGCAACAGGGATTTGTTTTTGTTTGTTTGTTTGTTTTTTGGAGGGGAAACCGGGAATGGAGAAAGTTACATGAAAATAAAGAAAATATCAAAAAAAAATTTCATAAAAATGTTGTCACTATATTATGTACATGATGCATATAAATGGAACATGATCATCAAAATGACTACAAACCCATTGGTAGCCATAATTATTCATATCAAAAGTTATAACAAGCTTTGAAATTGTTCTTCTTGAAATATTTAAAGTTTACTACTCTTATCATGAATAGTGAAGAGATTCTTCTATGAAGATGAAAAGAATTCTGAGTATTCCCTTTTATAATTAGCTTGAAAACTCAGATCTTAGGATATCACAGGGTCTCTCATTTCCTAAAACAAAAGCTTGAACTCTGACCTACAAATTCAGATGCATCAATAGCATAGCCAATGGAATAAATTAATATAGCAGAAATAATATTAGAGTCATACAAGATTTTTTTCTATTTAAAAGTTTATTGTTTCCCTTGGAAAAGATGGTTATTAAAGTACCTGCTATCTTAAAGGATGCTCTTAGTTCCTATGTTGGAAGGTGTTGCTTAATGAAGATGAAAGTAAGAGGCATAAATAAATCTCCAAAGAGTCTTCCAGTGTCTGAGAGTGCAGAAGTCCAGATTTTTTAATGCATCATTGCCTGCTTCAGTTGTTCTTAGGAGGCACTCAAAAAAGATAAAGAATAATAGGTTGCACATACTTCAGTTGACAGTAACCATAAAGAAATTTTTCTTACCCAGAAATTTTTCAGGCTCATCACCTCTGTAAGCCATCTGTGAATGAAATATACTCAAGGTTTCCAGTCATAAAGTCTTGATTACCTTTATTGTTCTCTTAGAAATATATCAGAAATGATGCTTTCAGTGTATTCATGAGAAAGAAGCTTATAAGACATTATTTTTTCACACTTTCCTTTCACCTTGATTTCTCTTTCTTGGGCTTTATTTATAAACAAAGGGTGGGGTTTTATTCAGGGTTAAACTATAAAATCAAAATGCATAGATGAAGTATTTTCATTAATTAATCAAGTGAAAAGATAAACTGGAGAAATGACAGCATGATCAGCATATGGTGCTGAAATATGAGCTCTCCACATGCAAAATAATAAAATTAGAGCCAGCACTATCCCATTTCTACCACCTTTCACAAAACTGACTCCAAATGAATCAAGAACCTAAATCTGAAACACTGCAGCAGCTATGAGAAAACATAGGCAGTGCCCTACATAATTTTGATATGAAATTTACTGAATAGGACTCCATTTGCCCAAGAATTAAGGTTAGTTATTGACAAGTGAGACCTTAGAATATTAAAGTAGATGCTGCACAGTTAAGGATACATTAGTCACAAAAAGAGGAAGTCCACTGAAAGGAAGAACATTTTTACTCAGTTACAGCATTCCTTGGCACATGCTCAAAGGACTTGACATTTCACTTTATAGATGCTTAGTGATATTTATTGCTGCCCTATTGACAGTAGATTGAAAATTTAAACGATGTAAATGTCCTTCAACCAATGAATGGATAGTAAAAATGAGGTCTATACACATATAGAATACTATTTATCTGCAAAGGAAAAATGAAACCATAAACTCTGCAAGTAAATATATGGATCCCATTGAATGAAGTAACCCAGTCCCAGAAAGACAAGACAAATACCATGTGTTCTCTCTTATCAGAGGGTCAAACTCCAGTCCTAAAATATGAGGACAGATTGCTGAGTAAGCTCAGAAACAAGGAAAGGAAATGGGAAGACTCCTGGTGTATAAGAGAGAAAAAGAAAAACAGAGAGGAGAGTAGCAAAGCCCAAGAGATCTAACCTGAGAAATGAGAAAATGAGGGCTCTAACTATGAAGGGGGAGGGAAATAAACTTGGAAAATGAGGAAAGGAGATAAAGTAACAGTAAGTTCATCTAAAAGAGTAATAAGGAATAACTTAAAACTTCACTTAAAATCCTATATGCATGAAAGCATTTATAAATATGCATACATTGTTTAAATATAATTTTCTCATTTAAGATGACAATGCTTTCTCCAAGAACAAGATTACCTAACAAAAACCAACCCCTGGCATGAAAAGCCCTCTTTTGAGTTCTTGCTCAGATTCTTATCCAAGAGACTCCCAAAACAGAAGAGCTATTGCTATGGTCTTTGGTGGCTCCAGAGGTGAAAGATCTGTCCCTATTGCTGAAGATGCCATGATCTTCAGACATGGGACTCAGGGATGAAACTCAAGTGTGCCTCTTCCATGATAATCAGATTTTATTGTACCAGAATTCACAATGTAGGCTTACAAAGGAAGGAAGTAACCAAAAATCCTACTCATCTGTGATGCCCATGAACCAAAACAAAGACAAAAATGGCAAAATAATCCTAAGGGTACAATAGTGTTTTGAAGACCTTGCAGTAACCAATAGCTGTCTAAGTGGACATTAGACAAAGAAAATTACAGATGACCACAACCAATCAAAACAAAGAGTTGTGGAGCACATTCCTCATGGATACATCTACAGAACAACCTCCTGACCTAAGACTCAGGGATCATTGCAGAAGAGGAATCAACAAGAACGTATGAGACAAACAGTCAGGGAGTTTGTGGTAAGATTGTGTCTCCAGGATATGACATTAGCTATCTCCATGTAGTTTTACCAACATAGCTGCCCAAATGTGTGTAGAACATGGATTATACCAATAGATATGTCAAACTTTGAGGGAAAATCCCACAAGATCTCAACCACACAAAGAACTATAGGGAACCAAGGAAAGTAGGGAGAGGAGGAGTGGTTTCTCTTGGAAAGAGCACAAAATTTTGGCCAGCACCAAATGGTTAGTCCTGAAAACATATAAACAAGTAACATTACATAGACAATACAGGTTATATTTAGGAATATTGTGTGTGTGCGTGTATGTGTGTGTGTTTGTGTGTGTGTGTGTGTGTGTGTGTGTTTATGCAATAACAATTAATGAAAAAGAGGCCATAAAATTAAAGGAAAATGTGGTAGGGAATGTGGGAGAGTATAGGAGGAAAATAAAGGTAGAAATATAAACATGTTATAATCTCAAAATTTAGAAAACCATTAAAAACTAAGCTACAAAGAGAATATATATATATATATACATATATATATATACATATACATATATATACATGTATATGCATGTAACAACAATCAATAATAAAAGAGGCCATGAGTATGAAAGAGAGCAAAGATTAGGATATGGGAGAACTTGGAGAAGGGAAGGGAGAAATACATAATAATATTACAACTTCAAAAATAAAGGAAAAAGCTTTTGATATGTTTATTGAATAGTACAATTAAAAGTACAAGAATGACAGAGGAAGAACTCATAGTATAAGAATCATGACTCAGTGGGTAGATCGCAGCACATGCTGCATAAACATGAGGGCCTGCATGACTACAGCCCACATTCAACACTTATGAATGCCCTAGTGAGCCTATTACCTCAGCACTGTGGGTTTGTTGGATATGATTGATTTTACATAGATCCTATGTTAGGAGGAAAGGTGAAAAGTAATCAAACAGAATGTTTGGCATCCCCCTCTGTTCTCCACATGTACACACAAGGGCATGTAAACCTGCATATGCACACATTTTCATGCATCACACATATGTATACATCACATACAAATATGGACATAAACATAGAAATAATAACAGAAATATGTATGCATAAACACCCTAAAATTTTAGGTAAACTAGAAGATTCATATCCCCGTATTGTTGTGGGAAGTCAATGAAAAAGTGTGAGCTATTTTACCAACTGGTCAGTCAGAAAATATCTTGAGGAATATCTTGAGACACCATCTTTTTGTTTTCTTCTTCTGGGCTTCTAATATAACTGATTTACTACATCACATGCTGTCCTGGCCAGACGCAGAGCAAAATTGCCACTTGAACTTGTGCTAGAATCTCAAGAACCATGTGCCAAAATAAACTGCTTTTACTTATAAGATAATTGCCTTGATAGTTCCTTATAGTAATATGAATCTGGATTACATCATCTCAGAAGCACAGGCAAAAATAAATCAATGGGATTATGTAAAACCAAAAGGCTTCTGCCCACCCCTGAATGAAATGATTACCAAAGAGCCAACCTAGACTATTGCAAAGACACATGTAAGCCATACATTTGGGAAAAGGGTAATATCTGAAATATTTTAGGAACTCATGCAACTCAAAAGCAAAAAGAAGAAAAATCCAATGCATATAAAACCTGAGCAAAAACTATCAGAAATTACTTTTGAAAAATAACTGAAAGACAAAAATTATATATGAAAAGGCAATTAAAGTCACTAATCATCAGGAGAGTACCAATAGAAAACAGCTATGAACCATTAAGAACCACCTCAAACCTGTTTATCAAAATGACATTACTTACCTAGTACTGGAGATAAAAGGACCACAAAAGTGGTTTTTCTCAGATTAAAGATCAAAGATTGTACTCAGAGTATGGTGAATAAAGTTTCCCCTAATTTAGGAAAGTCTACTCTGTGATTTGTGGTAGTGGGGTTAGCATTTGTACTCTACCCTAATTATCAAAATTAAAATAAATAAAATAAAAGGTAGATGAAAGAAGGAATGAGGAGAAAAGGCAGTCTTGCTCCATCATCATAGGATTGTAATTTAGTGCAATCATTATGAGGCAGGGGGCAGGGCTGTGAAGTGGTGTTGGCTAAAGTATATAAAATTCCATGAAGAAGCACAAGGGATGTATGTTACAACATGATAACTATTGTTTTTGCCTCTAGTTTATTCACATAGTCTCATCACAAAAAGTTAGCTAGGTTGATTTATTCACTCTAGAGTATCCAATTGTATAAATGTATCATGTTATACACTACACATATGCACAATTTTGTTAATAATAAGGTAAATAAAACAAAAAAAGTGCTATCCTAACTTCATCCTAAATGGTAGGTAGCCATCCTGGAGAATCTTTGAAACATGGACATTTAGTTGTCTACTTACAGATTGAATGGGTACATGTAGTCACCAGTCACAGTGGGGACATACTGAAAGCAATACAAGCTATGACCAATTAGGTACCAGATGATGAGGAAATATGAATATATTCTTTAATTCATGGATTTTAACCATACAAAACAAAGGTTTAAAGAAAACAGAATAGCACTCATATCCATATAAATATTCCATATAAAGAATCATATAATTTCCATTTTAAAGTTATAATTACACTCCCCTTACTGCAGTTGTTTTATTTCCAAGATGTTGTTTATAGATCAAATTTTATTTTAAGCACATTAAGGGCACTAGCTATTTAAAGTAATTCCCCACTGAACCTTATATGATGTAAAGAATGCTTTTAACACACAAATAGATAATCTCTATCTAATCATTTTTAAAGCCTTGGTTTTGTATAAGATGTTTTCTAGAAGAAGGACACAGCTGTGAGGCTTGCAGAAACATCTGGTAGTCTGTCAGTGGAATCTCTCATATCTTCCTTGAGGCACATTCAAAACAGAAACATTGCTGTTATCATAAAAATAAAGAGATAGAGTCCTTTGCAGTTGCTCAACTCCTGAGACATAAAAAGAGGCATAACCTTTCAGTTCCTTCCATGATTAGACTCCTCTATTTTCCACAATAAAGCCTTAAAGCAAGCTGAGGATTTCCAACAAAATAATATTCTTAATGAATTCAATCTCATAATCTTGAGGCTCAGGTCTTATTAATGCTCATAAATCACACTCCATTCCAGGTAGTTCAAATGTCTCATGTAAGAAGTTTGTACAAGATTTTTTATATTTCTAGCCTTTAGATTGTTATTTCACATGAAAAAAAAGTTTCAAATTGAAGATTAAAAGTTCTCAGAAACTCAAAACAATACAAGTTTCTTTGCAATGAGTTTCAAAAAGAAATATTTCTTGGGTTCCAGACTAATAGACCAGCTATTTCCTCCTTAAGTCAATTTCAGAATTCAATATTACGAAGGCTTGGACTTCATGTTGGTTGATTAGCACATGTTAGCCATGAAAACCTCTGCTGGGGTAAAGGAGGGTTAACTGAAAATGATTCAACCATGGAATTCCTAACCATGTTATTGGTTAGGAACTTACACAGGAGCTCACTGGTATCTTCTTTTATTTTTTTCTCAATGTAAATTTTTTTTCTTTTAGATATTTTCTTTATTTACATGCGAATTTCTCCATTCCCAGTTTCCCCTCCAAAA